>NW_027439909.1:0-39259 GCF_031893055.1 Leptodactylus fuscus
TGCGATGCTGAATCAAGGTGAGTTTGCAATGGCGGATCGATTATTCAAATGTTTTAAGCGACTGTTGAATCTGTTTATGCTGTAATCAGTTATCTATGAACGTTATGAGTTCTTTCATGCAAATAGTCACTGTTGGTAAGCTTCGAAACTTTTCCTGAAGATTAGAGATGAGCAAACGCCGTTCGATCGAATAATTCTTCGATCGAATATCATGGCGTTCGATGTATTCTTTAACAATCGAATACCAGGCCGCATACGCAGTAAAAATTTGTATCCCCTCCCACTTTCCCTGGCGTGTTTTTTGCACCGATAACTGTGCAGGGGAGGTGGGACAGAAACTACGACAATGGAGGCAGTGAAAAAAATAGAAAACACCCATTGTCTGCCGAAAACATGTGCCCTCCCATTCATAAGAACGGCCGCCGCCCTATTCGACATCTTTGCCGTCAAATATATGGAGAGAAACATATCTGATGAGGGCTAGATAGCAATTAGCTTCAGATAGGCAGGGAAGAAGTAATGAAGAAAGCCAACAGCTCTTCTCAGAGCTATACACTGTAGGGACATCAGTCCAGCTTTCCCTGGACGGTGGAAAACAGGGATACACAACAGATACAACTTCATATATAGCGGAGAAACAGCTTTCATTTTTAGTTGTCCGCACACAGAATAGCCGGAATCCATAGCAGTGACTAATTCATATAGAGATGAAAAAAGCCCTGAATTTATTTTTTTTTGGGGGGGAGGGGGCCTGAATCATAGCAGCAATCCACAGCAATTACAAGTTCATATAGCTGGAAAAAGCCTTGAATTATGGGGGGGGCTGAAACATAGCAGCAATCCACAGCAGTTACTTCTTGCTACATACGTGCTAAGCAGCTTTTCAGGCTGTGTAACCCCAAAACAAGGATACAGAGCAATTAGTTCAGGCTATGTGCGCTCAATCCAGATATTCAGGGTGTGTACCCCAAAACCTAGGTGGGAGACCCAGAAATTCAGTCACGCTATATCAGCTCAATCCAATTTTTTTTATTCAATCCAGTATTGTTTGCTCTCCATGATGTGAACTATGCCTTTGTCTCTTGAAATGCAACCCAACATGAAATCAGCCATGTGTGCCAGTGTGTTACTTGGCATGACTTTGCTACCCCCAACTGTAAGGGTCACTCTCTATTTCCTCCCTTTTTCACTCCCCTTCACACCATCCGTGCTGAAGCAATGGTGCTAAAGTGCACCCTCAAGCCTTGTGTGGGACAGTGACATGAAATGCCACTTCATCCCCCTCGTCTTCCTCCACTATGGGGGATAATACTGTGTGCAGGGGCCACTATGGGGGATAATACTGTGTGCAGGGGCCACTATGGAGCATAATACTGTGTGCAGGCGCCACTATGGGGGATAATACTGTGTGCAGGGGCCACTATGGGGATAATACTGTGTGCAGGGGCCACTATGGGACATAATACTGTGTGCAGGGGCCACTATGGGACATAATACTGTGTGCAGGGGCCACTATGGGACATAATACTGTGTGCAGGGGCCACTATGGGACATAATACTGTGTGCAGGGGCCACTATGGGACATAATACTGTGTGCAGGGGCCACTATGGGACATAATACTGTGTGCAGGGGCCACTATGGGACATAATACTGTGTGCAGGGGCCACTATGGGACATAATACTGTGTGCAGGGGCCACTATGGTGCATAATACTGTGTGCAGGGGCCACTATGGGACATAATACTGTGTGCAGGGGCCACTATGGGGGATAATACTGTGTGCAGGGGCCACTATGGGGGATAATACTGTGTGCAGGGGCCACTATGGAGCATAATACTGTGTGCAGAGCTTACTAAGGGACATAATAGAGTGCGGAGGAGGGGGTCGGTCGAGGTCTTCGGCGTCAGTTGGGATGTGGGGGGGGGGGGGGGCATGTCAAAAGTTTGCCTCGGGGCCCCGCCATTCCTAGTTACGCCACTGGTTGCTACTACTGGATATCATTATGTGATTAGTAAAGTGGAAATATATAATAATAATACCGCTATATAGATAAAATGTAGCCATACAGCGCCCACATACAGTACACCGAAATAACACTGTCGTACTAATAAATACTAAAAACATAGAGTGCATATAAATGATACTGTCACACTGTGCAAAACAATAATACCACCATATAGTGCACACGGATAATACTCCCATACTATACACATTAGTAGTGCTACCATGCAGTACACGTAAAAAAACACTTTCTTGTCATTTTTTCAGAGACTATAATATTGATGTTCTGTCCTAAGAAAAGGTCATGAATATACAATGTTGTGGGGTCTGAGACCCTTTTTAACCCCCTATATGTTCTATGTGCACGATACCCCGTAGGTGCTGTGGGGGCCCAGTCAGTGTTTACTATGGGGCCCGGTCTTTGCTAGTTACAACCCCTGATAACAGACCTGAAATGTAGACAGAATAGTACCAGCACATATAAGTGCCATATACCTGCCCATAATAATAATAATACCAATGTAATACTGCCATATAGGTGGTATGTAGTCTCAGAAATATGAGCGTTTTCACACTGTGTATGAGGGGTTGTAGCTCACTGGTAGAGCGCATGCTTTGCATGTATGAGGCCCCGGGTTCAATCCCCGGCATCTCCATGTTTTGTGTTACATAATAATCACTTAAAAAAGGAGTGCACCATATGCCCTATATTTAATGCGGCCCTGTATTCCCTGCTCATATAATACCGCCAGACAGTTCACCTATACCACCTTATCATATCCAGGGGCCCCTCCCAGATGTTTTGAGAGAGTTGGAGAATAACAGAGGGGCCTTGAGCCTCCTTGTGCACTTAGGCCCATGTATATCTGCCGTCCCCGCAGCCCCTGGAGCTATGATCTCCTCATTACTAGAGATGAGCGAACAGTGTTCTATCGAACTCATGTTCGATCGGATATTAGGCTGTTCGGCATGTTCGAATCGAATCGAACACCGCGTGGTAAAGTGCGCCATTACTCGATTCCCCTCCCACCTTCCCTGGCGCCTTTTTTTGCTCCAATAACAGCGCAGGGTAGGTGGGACAGGAACTACGACACCGGTGACGTTGAAAAAAGTAGGCAAAACCCATTGGCTGCCGAAAACATGTGACCTCTAATTTAAAAGAACAGCGCCGCCCAGCTTCGCGTCATTCTGAGCTTGCAATTCACCGGGGACGGAGGTTTCCGTCCAGTTAGCTAGGGGTTAGATTCTGGGTAGGCAGGGACAGGCTAGGATAGGAAGGAGAAGACAACCACAACAGCTCTTATAAGAGCTAAATTCCAGGGAGAAGCTTGTCAGTGTAACGTGGCACTGACGGGCTCAATCGCCGCAACCCAGCTTTCCCAGGATCCTGAATGGAACACACTGACAGTGTATTCCCGTATACCCCATATATACACCCCAAATCCCCGTTCCAACGGTGTGCCCCCCCACCTTCACCTCAGAAATACCCTGCAAGTCCCCTAGCAATAGAATTGGGGCTATATACACCCACAATTTTTGCTACTGGTATATAGTGCCATTGTCTGACTGGGAATTCAAAGAATATATTGGGGTGACGTGCACCCACAATTTTTGCTACTGCTATACAGTGCCATTGTCTCACTGGGAATTCAAAGAATATATTGGGGTTATGTGCACCCACAATTTTTACTACTGGTATATAGTGCCATTGTCTGACTGGTAATTCAAAGAATATATTGGGGTGACGTGCACCCACAATTTTTGCTACTGCTATACAGTGCCATTGTCTCACTGGGAATTCAAAGAATATATTGGGGTTACGTGCACCCACAATTTTTACTACTGGTATACAGTGCCATTGTCTCACTGGGAATTCAAAGAATATATTGGGGTTATGTGCACCCACAATTTTTACTACTGGTATATAGTGCCATTGTCTGACTGGGAATTCAAAGAATATATGGGGGTTACGTGCACCCACAATTTTTGCTACTGCTATACAGTGCCATTGTCTGACTGGGAATTCAAAGAATATATGGGGGTTATGTGCACCCACAATTTTTACTACTGGTATACAGTGCCATTGTCTGACTGGGAATTCAAAGAATATATGGGGGTTATGTGCACCCACAATTTTTACTACTGGTATACAGTGCCATTGTCTCACTGGGAATTCAAAGAATATATTGGGGTTATGTGCACCCACAATTTTTACTACTGGTATACAGTGCCATTGTCTGACTGGGAATTCAAAGAATATATTGGGGTTATGTGCACCCACAATTTTTACTACTGGTATACAGTGCCATTGTCTGACTGGGAATTCAAAGAATATATGGGGGTTATGTGCACCCACAATTTTTACTACTGGTATACAGTGCCATTGTCTGACTGGGAATTCAAAGAATATATGGGGGTTATGTGCACCCACAATTTTTAATACTGGTATACAGTGCCATTGTCTGACTGGGAATTCAAAGAATATATTGGGGTTATGTGCACCCACAATTTTTACTACTGGTATACAGTGCCATTGTCTGACTGGGAATTCAAAGAATATATGGGGGTTATGTGCACCCACAATTTTTAATACTGGTATACAGTGCCATTGTCTGACTGGGAATTCAAAGAATATATTGGGGTTATGTGCACCCACAATTTTTACTACTGGTATACAGTGCCATTGTCTCACTGGGAATTCAAAGAATATATTGGGGTTATGTGCACCCACAATTTTTACTACTGGTATATAGTGCCATTGTCTGACTGGGAATTCAAAGAATATATGGGGGTTATGTGCACCCACAATTTTTACTACTGGTATATAGTGCCATTGTCTGACTGGGAATTCAAAGAATATATTGGGGTTATGTGCACCCACAATTTTTACTACTGGTATACAGTGCCATTGTCTGACTGGGAATTCAAAGAATATATTGGGGTTATGTGCACCCACAATTTTTACTACTGGTATATAGTGCCATTGTCTGACTGGGAATTCAAAGAATATATGGGGGTTACGTGCACCCACAATTTTTGCTACTGCTATACAGTTCCATTGTCTCACTGGGAATTCAAAGAATATATGGGGGTTATGTGCACCCACAATTTTTACTACTGGTATACAGTGCCATTGTCTGACTGGGAATTCAAAGAATATATTGGGGTTACGTGCACCCACAATTTTTAATACTGGTATACAGTGCCATTGTCTGACTGGGAATTCAAAGAATATATGGGGGTTATGTGCACCCACAATTTTTACTACTGGTATATAGTGCCATTGTCTGACTGGGAATTCAAAGAATATATTGGGGTTACGTGCACCCACAATTTTTAATACTGGTATACAGTGCCATTGTCTGACTGGGAATTCAAAGAATATATGGGGGTTATGTGCACCCACAATTTTTACTACTGGTATATAGTGCCATTGTCTGACTGGGAATTCAAAGAATATATGGGGGTTATGTGCACCCACAATTTTTAATACTGGTATACAGTGCCATTGTCTGACTGGGAATTCAAAGAATATATTGGGGTTATGTGCACCCACAATTTTTAATACTGGTATACAGTGCCATTGTCTGACTGGGAATTCAAAGAATATATGGGGGTTATGTGCACCCACAATTTTTACTACTGGTATATAGTGCCATTGTCTGACTGGGAATTCAAAGAATATATTGGGGTTATGTGCACCCACAATTTTTACTACTGGTATACAGTGCCATTGTCTGACTGGGAATTCAAAGAATATATGGGGGTTATGTGCACCCACAATTTTTACTACTGGTATACAGTGCCATTGTCTGACTGGGAATTCAAAGAATATATGGGGGTTATGTGCACCCACAATTTTTAATACTGGTATACAGTGCCATTGTCTCACTGGGAATTCCACAAATAATTTGGGGATTCATTCACCCTACATCTCAGGCTCTTGCCATATTCACCCAGGTTGTCAGTGCTGCACCAGCTCGTTCCCAGACAGCTCGGCCCGAAAAACACGTTACCTATATAGAGGATTTGGACAATGAAGACAACATGTTCTAAATCTAATGTCTGCACCTTCTCCAGAATTAAAATAAAGGCAGCGTTTAACTTTCAAATAGCACTGCACAAAGGAAGAGCTTATCAGCTTGTCTCATGACATGCTACTGAAAAGTTTCATTTGTGTATCTTAATGTAAATATAGTTGTATAAGCTGTTTGGGTTTTAGGCACTGCCAAGTTATTTATTACCACCCGCTCCCTTATAATGATGATGACGCCAAAGTCACTGTGGGTGTTCAGAGCTCACAGCTTTGGGTGACATTTGTCTTGCTCTCTGTTGGTACCAGCTGTCTTTTTGGATACCGTAAAGTTATGTTGACTTTATTAACAGCTATAGAAGCTTTAGCCAGGTTGTGACGGTGTGTAACCCTAACAACACTAAGTGGGATACACATTAATAGTCAGTCTATGTACGCTAAACGTATCACTGAAGTAATTTTTTTTCCCTCTCCCCTAATATAAGAAAGGAACAGACATTAGACCTAGACCGGGGTTCGAGGCTTGAAAAAATCCAGTATTATTTGTTCTTCATGATGTGAAATATGTGTTGAAAAGCAACCCAAGATGAAGTCAGCCATGTGTGCCAGTGTGTTACTTGGCATGCCTTTGCTGGCCCCAACTGTAAGGGTCACTCTCCATTTCCTCCATTTTCCACTCCCCTTCACACCATTTGTGGTGAAGCAATGGGATGCACTGAAGTGCACCCTCTAGCCTCGTGTGGGATAGGGACATCAGATGCCACTCCAACCCCCTCGTCTTCCTCCGCCAGCCAACGGTGCGAAGATGAGAGGAGTGTGCTCTGAATGTTTTCTGCCTAGCAGAGGCTAGTTCTCACTTACGAAAATGGCCCCACTTTGACCTGTATATCAGGCACAATGGTGTAGGTTTCAAAGAAACATGGCACCAACAAGTTGGAAAACGTGGGCCATGCGTGGACCGTGTTTGAGTCTGGCAAGCTCCAGATCTGCTACCAGGTTCCAGCCATTATCACAGGCGCAAAAATGCCAGGCCCCAGGTGTAGCAGGGAAAAAAAAATGCCATCTCAGCCAGGATGGCATCCCTGACCTCGGAGGCACTGTGCTGTCTGTCCCCCAAGCTGATCAGTTTCAGCACGGCCTGCTGACATCTCCCCATGCCAGTGTTACAGTGTTTTCCGCTAGTAGCTGGGGTGGAGGTTGCAGCTTCGTAGGGTTTCAGTCTACTCCTGCCATGAATTTTGGCCTGGGAGAGGAGATAGGCCACCCCAGTTTGCACCCGGGGAACAGACTCCACCACATTCACCCTGCCTGTCATTAAAGATAAGCACTGCAGCATCCCTGACCACAGGCGCTTGTCCATGTGTCGGTGGTCAAGTGGACCTTGCAGCAAAGCGCAGAGCTCTGGGCCCGACTGATGTTATGGGACACATGCAGGCGCAAGGCAGAGACAGCACACCAAGAGAAGTAGTAACGGCTAGGCCCAGCATAGGGAGATGCCCCAGCTGCCATCTGCTGACGGAAGGCCTGGGTCTCCAGAAGCATAAACAAACACCAACATCTCCAGGGCCAGCAGTTTATCGATGAGGCTGTTACAGGCTTGGGCATGGGGGTGGGTTGTATTGTACTTCTGCCTGCAATGAAAAGCTTGGGAAATGTGGAGTGGCTGGGAAGAGGCGCATGATGGTGCAGGCCAAAAGTGCGCATGAGGGTGAACTCCCCAATGTGTCAGAGATAGGTGTGTAGGTGTCCTTGCATCATATACTTGCACCATATTTGGCTTTGGAAGTTAATTTTGTGCCAAAAAGTGGTTAAGACAGCGATCCCTCAGCTACTCCCGTTACACTGTCTATTGAAGTTACCATCTGTGGAAGTGGACCACCATTTCTAAGATCCCAAAGGAAGCAGGCAAGAGATGTGCAGTTCAGAAAAAAAGATGAGAAAATAAGTTTAAGCTGTAGAGCACAGAGGGATCGGAGAGGACAGAGCTGGTGTCGGCCAGGTATTCCCACAACATGCGCCTATACTTGTCCCTCCTGGTGACACTAGGCCCCTGAGTGGCAGTAATTTGTCCAGGGGGGCCATTAACGTGTTCCAGACCTAGGAATAAGTCTTCCAACAGGGTAGAGTTTTGCATGCCTTTGCTTCTACCCACTGTTTTTGCTGCTTAGCTTCCCTCCACATCTACTCTGCTTTCACCCCTAAACATCACCCCAGTTTATGCCTTTGCTTCTACCCAGGTTTTTTGTTGATTTAGCTTCCCTCTACATCTACACTGCTTTAGCCCCTAGACATCACCCCTGTCCATGTGGGGTCGGTGGCCTCGTCATCCACCAACTCCTCTTCCAATTGCGCACTGCCCCCTTACTGCAAACCGCACATGACCACAGCTTGCCTTGATGGCAACTGTGTCTCATGATCCCCACTTAGGTCCAGACAAGTCGGTGGCGGGTCCAAAACCCCAAAATTGGAAGGAAATGGCAGATGCTGCAGTATTTCTAACACCTGTTCCTGGTGCTCGGGCCTGGTCTGTGTTGTACCCTGCACCCTGCTTAACGCATCTGCCATATCCGAAGTTGTGCTGAGCGCATGCTAATGTTTTGTGTCCAGTGCAATGGATGGGATGGGATTTCACATAAGTCTGCCACCCATGGCCACTCATGGTTGAGCAACTGAGGGAGTTGACTTTGACGAACCCGAGGGTTTTGGAGTTGGAACTACATCAAAGGTCTGTGCTGCTCACACACTCTGCTCAACACATGATATGTTTAGTGCCAGCAGTGTGGAGACGTCGCACAACAGCCGTTGTTCCAGCAGGTACAGGCGTTGTAGGAGTGCATAGAGGCTAGCAGCGGCAACTATACACTTTAAAAACTATCCGCACAAGCGCCACACTTTCACCAGTAGCTCAGGAACATTGGGGTACCTTTTTCAAAAGATTAGCAGCAATGAGTTAAAAACGTGGCCCAGGCATGGAATATGTTGCAGGCTGCCAAGCTACAGAGCCGATCCCAGGTTACGGCCATTATCACACATGACAACATGCCTGGGCCCAGGTGCAGTGGCAAAAACCACATTGCCGTCTCATTGAGGATGGCATGACTCACTTTGTAGGCAGTGTGCTGTCTGGCCCCCAAGCTGATGAGCTTCAGCACGGCCCGCTGACGTCTCCCCACACCAGTGTTGCAGCGTTTCCAGCTCGTAGCTGGGGTCAATTTAACAGCGGAGGAGGGTGGTGTTTCAGCCCTCCTCCCAGGAATGTTGTGTGGGGAGACAAGTCAGGCCACCACATTTTGCGACCCGGTCCACGCCTCAACTACATTCAACCACTGTGCCCAAATTGAAAGGTAGCGTCCCTGTCCGCATGCACTTGTCCATTCGTAACTGGTCACATGGAACTTTAGGGCTAAGCGCTGAATTTAGGGACCGCCTCATGTTTGGGGGAAAGTGCTGGTGTGGACGGCACAGTGCGGTGGCGCAGTAGACACTCTGCCCAAAAAGGGCAGAGTGTCCCCCAGCCGGGATTCCAACATCTCCTGGGCCAGATTTCTTGAGATGAGGCCGTTGAAGCCTTGGGCATGTGGGTGGGTTGCGCTGTACTTTAGCATGAAATGAAAGGCTTGGGAGATGGGGAGTTGCTGGGAAGAGGCGCATGATGGCGCGGGCAAAAGGAGAAATGGCAGGAAAAGGTGAGGATAAGGGTGAACTCCCCAAAGTGTCAGAGGCAGATGTGGAGGTGTCCTGGCTCCTGGTCTGGACTGCAGCGCCAGCCCTGTCAACAGTGGAAGAGGCAGTGGCCGCCAGGCCAAACGACGATTATCCTGCGCTTGCTCTCACCCACTGAGCCCAGGGCTTGCCTTCCAAATGATGGCACCCGCAAGAGGTGGTGAGATTCCTCTCCGCAGATCTCCAAACCATCTTGGACTTGCAAATTGCACTAAATTTGTCATGTAACTGACATGTATATGATGAGTCTATCCATTGTCTGTTCATTTTGGTGAAAGTCAGCCTGTCAGCTGACAGACAGCTGTGCTTGTCAGTGATGATGTCACCGGCTGCTTGTACCCCCAGTTTTTGCTGCTTAGCTTGCCTCCACATCCACACTGCTTTTGCCCCTACACATCACCCCTATCCATGCCTGTGCCTCTAGCCATAAGTCTGCCACCCATGGAAACTCATGGTGCAGAAAGTGAGGGAGCTGACTCTGAGGAACCCTTGGGTTTTGTAGCTGGTACTCCATCAAAGGTCTCTGCTGCTCACACACCCTGCTGAACATACGGTATCTAGGGTTAGAGCGTGTGGTGACCTCGCACAACAGTAGGTGCTTCAGGCAGATGTAGGCCTTGCTGGAGTGTATTGCGGCTAGCTCCAGGTACTGTAGACTTGGGAAAGTGGGTGTCCAAGTGCCGCACTTTCACCCTTAGCTCAGCTAATTTGGGGTATGTTTTTAAAAATCATTGCACCACTACATTGAACATGTGGGCCAGGCATGGAACGTGTTGGAGGCTGGCAAGCTCCAGAGCCCTCCAACAAGCTAAAAAACCTGGCCCCAGGGGCAGCGGGGATAAACAAATTGCCATCTCATCCAGGATGGCATCCCTGACCTCAGAGGCAGTGTGCTGTCCGTCTCCCAAGCTGATGAGCTTCAGCCCAGCCTGCTGACGTCTCCCCACACCAGTGTTGCAGCGTTTTCAGCTCGTAGCTGGGGTCAATCTAACAGCGGAGGAGGAGGAGGGTGGTGTTTCAGCCCTCCTCCCAGGAATGTTTTGTGGGGAAACAAGTCAGGAAAATTCTTGAAACGGGAGAGTTTTGCATCTTTGCCCTTGCTGCCTATGGACATCCCTTTGTCTCTAGCCACCATTTTCCCTGCTTTGCTTGCCTCCACATCCACACTGCTTTTGCCCCTAGACATCACCCCAGTCCATGCCTTAGCTTGTACCCCCAGTTTTTCCTGCTTAGCTTGCCTCCACATCCACACTGCTTTTGCCCCTAGACATCACCCCAGTCCATGCCTTAGCTTGTACCCCCAGTTTTTCCTGCTTAGCTTGCCTCCACATCCACACTGCTTTTGCCCCTAGACATCATCCCTATCCATGCCTCTTCCCCTAGCCATAACTCTGCCACCCCTGGAAACTCATGGTGCAGAAACTTTGGTTGCTGACTTTGAGGAACCCTTGGGTTTTGTAGATGGAACTCCATCAAAGGTCTGTGCAGCTCACACACCCTGCTCAAGATATGGTATTGTAGGGTTTCAGCGTGTGTGAATGACGGACAACAGCCTGTGTTTGGACAGATGTAGGCCTTGCTAGAGTGTTTTTAGGCTAGCAGCGACTCCTGTGCACTTGCAAAAGTGGGCGCACAAGCGCCGCATTTTCAACAGTAGCTTCGGTACATTTGGGTATGTTTTTAAAAAACTTTGCACCACTAGGTTAGACGTGGGCCAAACATGGAACGTGTTGGAGGCTGGCAAGCTCCAGAGCCGCTACCAGGTTCCAGCCATTATCACAGGCGTAAAAATGCCAGGCCCCAGGTGTAGCAGGGAAAAAAAAATGCCATCTCAGCCAGGATGGCATCCCTGACCTCGGAGGCACTGTGCTGTCTGTCCCCCAAGCTGATGAGCTTCAGCACCGCCTGCTGACGTCTCCCCACACCAGTGTTTTAGCGTTTGCCGCTAGTAGCTGTGGTGGAGGTTGCAGCGTCGTAGGGTTTCAGTCTACTCCTGCCATGAATTTTGGCCTGGGAGAGGAGATAGGCCACCCCAGTTTGCACCCGGGGAACAGACTCCACCACATTCACCCTGCCTGTCATTAAAGATAAGCACTGCAGCATCCCTGACCACAGGCGCTTGTCCAAGTGTCGGTGGTCAAGTGGACCTTGCAGCAAAGCGCGGAACTAAGGGCCCACCTGATGTTGAGTGACACGTGCTGGTGCAAGGCGGGGACGCCACACCGGGAGAAGTTGAGACGGCTAGGGACGGCATAGTGAGGTGCCACAGTTGCCATCAGGTCCGGGAAGGCGGGAGTTTCAACAAGCCGGAACGCCAACCTCTCCTGGGCCAGCAGTTTAGCGATGTTGGCGTTCTAGGCTTGCGTGGGTGGGTGGTTAGTGGTGTATTTCTGCCGGCGCTCCAATGTCTGAGAGATGGTGGGTTGTTGTAAAGAAGCGCCTGATGGTGCCTTTGATGGTGCAGGAGAAGGAGATAAGACAGAAACAGGGGAGGATGAGGGAGAAGTCAACAAAGTGGCGGAGGCAGATGAAGTGATGTCCTGGCTCGTCCTCTGGAGTGCATCGCCAGCACTGTGAGCAGAGGCAGTGGCATGAACGGCGGGCGACGTTTGTCCTGCCGTTGCTGCCTGCCACTGATTCCATTGCTTGGATTCCAAATGACGGTGCATTGAAGTGGTGGACAGGTTGCTCTTCTCAGGGCCCCTACTCGATTTCGAGAGGCAAATTGTGTAGACGACACTATATCTGTCCTCGGCGCATTCCTTGAAAAAACTCTACACCTTCAAGAAACGTGCCCTCGATGGGGGAGTTTTTCTGGGCTGGGTACAAAAGGGAACATCTTCGGACATTCCGGGTCTGGCCTGGCTTCGGCAAAGCAGCTGACCTCTGCCTCTGGACATGTCTCTGCCTCTAGCTACCCTTTTTGGTGCTGCACCTGCCTCAACATCCACACTACTTTCCCAGCTTGACATCTGCCTTGTCCAGGTGGGGTCGGTGTCCTCGTCGTCCACCACCTCCTCTTCCAACTCCTGTCTCGCCTCCTCCTCCTGCACAATGCGCATGTCAACTGGCTGCCCTGACAGCAACTGCGTCTCATCGTCGTCGATGAGGGTGGGTTGCTGGTCATCCGCCACCAAATCGACCGGAGATGGAATGGAGGAGACTCTAGTGTTTGAGCATCTGGACACAGATACTCGTCTGTTAGGTCCGTGGAATCGCGAAATGGAGGGGCAGGTTGCGGTACAGTCAAAGGAAGGGAGAACAGCTCTGGGGAGCAGGGACAGTTGGGGTTATTGTTCTGGGAAGATTGGGAATTTTGGGTGGAAGGAGGACAAGACTGTTGGGTAAGAGGAGGTAGAGGCTGACTGGCTGGTGGACAATGTGCTTTAAGCGTTATCCGACAGCCATTGCAAGACCTGTTCCTGGTTCTCGGGCCTACTAATCTTTGTACCATTCAGCCTAGTTAATGTGGAACTTTTGTGCAAAGCGCAGAACTTAGGGCCCGCCTGATGTTAAGGGACACACGCTGGTACAAGGCTCAACTCACCCTAAGTGCCAAAAACACTGCTGGTGCAAGGCTCTACTCATGCCAAGGGCCTCAATCTCTGCTGGTAGCTCAGCTTAAGGTCATGTAACTTTGTTTGGAAGGGCTCATGTTAAGGGCTAGAAAAGTGAATTTTGGAAGGTCTTACCATATCACACACACACACACACACACACACACACTCAAAATGACAGTTAAGGGTGAGGGCTTTTGGAATTCCCATTGCCTATTCCATTTGTGGTTGTCATGGGGAACGTGATTTAAAGGGGTGGTTGTTACTGTTTGTTGAGCTTAAATTGGGGTTTGTGTCCATCCATTTGGGGAGTAAAGAAGGTTTCCAGGTATTTTCCCACTTTGATAGAGGTTTTTTTGAATGTGGAAAGTGTGTAGTTGTTAGGCAGTGATGTTGGGGTAATAGAGGGTCTTTGGTGTGTTAGATGCCCCCAGACATGCTTCCCCTGCTGTCCCAGTGTCATTCCAGAGGTGTTGGCATCATTTCCTGGGGTGTCATAGTGGACTTGGTGACCCTCCAGACACGGATTTGGGTTTCCCCCTTAACGAGTATCTGTTCCCCATAGACTATAATGGGGTTCGAAACCCGTTCGAACACACGAACATTGAGCGGCTGTTCGAATCGAATTTCGAACCTCGAACATTTTAGTGTTCGCTCATCTCTACTCATTACACAATATACACATTTACATATATCTGCCATATATTGGAGCATGTGTTGGTGCGGTTGTGTATTTGGTGTAACTGCTACCTCTGTCTTACTTATCATTATAGGCTCCTAGATCACAAAATATTATTATATACAGTAAAAAAAGAAAAACAATTTACACAATCTTTTTTTTTTTTTTTTTTTTATTTACTTTTTTTTTTTTAGGAAGAATTTGCCATGGAATAAAGTATATGGCACCATCCGGGTCTGGAGCTGCCGTGTCCTGTAACGGATTGTAGTTCAGGCTGTTCTTTTTCCAGGCTTGGATATTCTTTCTGGATAGAAAAAGATAAAATGTTATTATTTCTATGTTACATGTCACATACATCTGATAGGGCGGAGGGAAAAGATGAAATATAGATGGCTTACCTTCCATTATTTTGGGATGTCTCTGTTCATAGCCCTTCATGGGGCTTCATTGGAAGCAGTGGGTACGGCACAGGGGGCACTGAGAGTGAGAGCGGAGCCAGGTCGAGATGCAACCCTGATGAAAGTTATGAGTACAGGGAAGCTCTGTGACTTGCTCTCCGATGTCATATTCAGTCATGCAGATTACACATGACTGGGCCTCCTCCTGAGGTATTACCTCTCTAGTGGGTAAGTTCTGAATCTGCAGAGTTCTCCTGCTGGGCGGACGCCGCCGTCTCTCCTGCCGTCTCTCGTGCCAAAGTAGATATTGTGCATGTGGTTCAAGTGGTTGCCCCTGTGGCATTGCCGGTGACGTTGGGGTCATCCCACCCATGTCCAGCAGCTGAATGAATCTACTGAATGCACGGGTTGCAGGGTAGGGGTATACAGGAGATCTGCTTGGAATTGGATCCTCAGGGGGTGGAAGCGGATTTGGCCGTTGAAATTCAGTGGTGTCAGCTGTGGATCCACTTGCTGGACGGGTGTTATCACTGCTACTCTCTCCTATTATTCTGGAGGGTTCTGCAGGGGCGGGTCTTAATGGAGAGCGGCTTCTTTCCCTGCTCTCTTCTAGTCCTCTGTGCTGTGGAGGAGCTCTGTCGCGTCTCCCTGTCCTCGCAGTGATAGGATTCCTGCTTCTTTGATGTCCAGTAGAAGGTTCTCCACGATGTCCTTGGGATGACCTCAGTCTATGGACAATTGCTGCCTGACCTGTAAATATATAAAGGTAACACATTTAGCCCATAGGAATGGATCCTGTTATTGCTAAGGGTTTTGAGGAGAAGAGACCCCAGTATAGCTAAGTTTAACAGTAACCGGAATAAAGATATATATCATTCACTGGATGAAGGGACGCCATCAACTAATATTGGACAAACTGGGCCCCATAATCACAAAACAATAAGTCGTCTGAAATTTTTTTTTTTTATTCCCAATAAATAAATAAATAAAAGAACTCCCAGCAATGTTAAATCCCCAATGCTAAGGGCTAGTTCACACGTAAAAACCGCCTGGCTTATTTTGGTCCCGAAAAAAAAACGCTTCCTAAAGTGAATAGACTGTAAAAAAAAAAAAAAAAACGCTAGGCGTTTTCGGTCTAGATTTTGTTTTGCAAAAAATATGCTAGACGTTTTTCACCTCCCATTCACTTCTATTGCTTTCCTCAGGTGGAATCCGCCTTAAGAAAGGTCATGCCGCTTCTTTTTTCCGCTAGCAGGCGAAATCTGAGGCGAAATCTGCTGTCAAAATCTGCCTCATTGCCCCCCGTGTGAACTAGCCCTAATAGTTCCGCTGCTCATAGTGTATAGTAATCATACAGGGACCAAAACAATAATAATCTAATGGGGATTTATAGAGATTATTAGAAGCCTAATCTAATGCCAAACAAAGATCTTTGGGAGATATAATTGCCCAACCTGATAATTGCGGGGATTAATGCATGTCCATAGCATATGCCATTAAGAACAACAGGGAGGCATAGAAGGCACTCTCCCCAGTAAACACTAACCCCAATGGGCTGTTAGTTCCCTAAATTAACTGGAAACACAAGCAACAGCCTCTCCCTGTCATAGACTTGTATGTGCGCTGGCCACCAAGGATTAAAGCCCATAAGTTCCCTCTCCACACAGGTGAGCGCTAGCTTTCCCCCAACCAGGGCCGTGCCTCTGAGGCGAGGTCACGCAGCCGCCTCAGGCAGCACTTTCAAAGGGGCGGCAATTTTACCAGTTTATTTTTTTCCTTATTTTTTCTCTTAACCAGCCCAAGACAGGATGCCCTGAAAACAGATCTGAGCAGTAATGTCCCAGATGTCACGTGGGGACGTCACGTCTGGGACATTGCCATAAATTCCTGAAACCTGTGCTAGGAGTAACAATGGATCCCGGAGAGGTGAGTTACACTGTTTATTATGCTTCTTCACCTCCCCTGAGTCTCTGATTATTATACTCCGGGGTCTGAAAAGACCCCAGGGTATAATAATAGCGGCAGTTTCTCTCGGGGTTAGCCTTGTTTGTTCCGGTGCCCGTTCAAAGAGGGTAACCTCTCGCCAGAAATCTATTCAGCAAAAACTCACTTTGCTGATCATATTGATGTATGCTTGAACAGTTACTCTGTATACAGAGGAACTGCCCCCCTTCGGGATGCCCCTTTTAAAGAGGACGTTTCACCGATTTGGGCACAGGCAGTTCTATATACTGCTGGAAAGCTGACAGTGCTTGTCCATAGACAAATATTATCTGGTGGGAGGGGGCATTCCTCCCAGCTCACCCAGTACAGCGCAATAGGCACTGCTGTGGAGAAGGATGTACCTGAGTGACTGTCAGGAACGCCCTTCTGACTGTAAAGAGCTACGGTACCAGGGCCGATAGTTCTTTACCCGGGGCACAGATTGGGAAAGCCGACAGTGCGCTGAATTCAGATCATTGTCAGCGTTCCAGCAGTATATAGAACTGCCTACGCCCAAATCGGTGAAAGGTCCTCTTTAAGGGTCTGGGGGGTGGCAGTTTCTTTTCTGAACAAGGTAGTGATGGGAGATATGAAGAAACTGGACCGAACGGTAGCTAGTAGCGGAAAAAAGAAGCGACATGCCCTATCTGAGCAGAATCAGCCGTGAATTCCATGGTTTGACCATTTATTTGGGCCTACACAGGAGTGGGTTGCCGCGATAGAAAGCTGATGCTGCATCGGCATTTCGTCGCGGAATGTTCAAATGGAATGTTCCGTGAAAAAGATATGAAGGTCTCAGCTCTTAATACAGAAAAAATGATAATAATTTAGAAGTGCACTACTCACGTGTCAGAGCCGTCAGCGTTGTAGCAGGATTCCAAAAGATCGGTGCACGGATAATGGCTCTCTCGGCTAAGCCAAAATGGAGCAACAGGAAAAGGCAAAAGGATATATCCAGCACTCGGAATCCGGCCTAATAAAGATAAAACTTAACTTTTATTAGGAAATGGTCATTCTTCCATTAAAAAATTATGATCATACAAGGGACATTAGCTTACCCCTCGTATGATCAAAAAATTTTAATGGAAGAATGACCAATTCTTAATAAAAGTTAAGTTTATTTTTATTAGGCCGGATTCCGAGTGCTGGATATATCCTTTTGTCTTTTCCTGTTGTGGAATGTTCCGTGACCTTTTCCTCCGTCTGAACATACCCTTAGAGTGGGGGGTTTAACGTTGTTGGGATTTCTTTTATTGATTTATTGGGAATAACAGTTATGTTTTAGACGGGTTATTGTTTTGTGATTATGGGGCCCAGTTTGTCAAATTGCCTGAATAAAGAACTTCTGTTTTCTATCATGGGCAGGGGTGGAATTCGGAGGAAAGTAAAACCCACCCCAAACGACTAGGAATGGAAAATGTGCTGTTTACCCTGAAACATTGCTCAGCAGACCCCAGGGATAACTCCTCCCAGGAAATCTCCTCTAGGGTGGGGGGAATATTGTCTCTCTCTTCCTGAACAATTCACTTACCTTGATTCTCCGGTCGGCGCAGCCATGTATCATTGTCAGCTATCAGCTGACGCAGCTCTCGGGCGCTCATGGCTTAGTTACCAAGGCGGAGCTGATGAAATATTAGAGAACTAAGTTCTCAGGTGGCTCCGATATTACTGGGCCCTGATCAAAGATCAGTAAGAATGAATGGAAGTAATCACTAGATATGTAGTACAAACTAGTTCGCTCTTCCAGAACCAAAGTGAAGTGTCAGCAAAAGCATCAACTCAAGAAATGGCTGTGATGTCACAGCGCTCAGGGTTTATATACCCTCAGGGTTCCGTTATGACATCATCATATGCAAATATGTGCATTATGACATCATCATATGCAAATATGTGCATTATGACATCATCATATGCAAATGTGAACAGAACCTCACATAATAGGTAAGCAGATCCTAGTTTTATGACATCACAGAAGTAAGGTCATGTGACTGTGTGTGTGTGTGTGTGTGTGTGTGCAAAAAAAAAAAAAATAAATAATAATAATAATAATTTGAATTAAAATCTGGATGTGGCTATTTCTAGGTACCGTACCTATGAACTCCTGGCTATTTTTAGGTACCATCCGTGTACCGTGCCTATAAACTTAAATGAACTGCAGATGTATCATATTTATCCCAGTAAATTTTCACTTTATTAGGACATTTATGTTACAATGGGTAATCTTCCTCGCACTGCGGACATCCATCCACTCTATAACAATCTTCATGTAGTGTGGAACAACAAGAAAAACAAGTTGTCAATTTTTTAGACTTTTTCCCCAAATCAAAGTGGCAAATCAGACATTTCTCCATTTTCTTGCAATTTTTTTTGTGTTTTGGTTGTTTCCCTTTTTCTCCTCTTTGTGGATACCTTCTGCACTTTGTTACCTTCCTAGGGGCGTTTGTTTGAAGAATTTTTAGGTGTATGGTCAATTTCCTTCTTGTTGAATGTTAATTGTTTGGTCTTTTTCTTAGGACGACCTTTTACTCTAATTTTAGATGTGAAATGCATATCTTTGCCTATAGCCTGAAAAGGCACAACTACCTGCGGACGCGCAGATGAAGATTTGCAGCTTGTAGAAGGTGGCGTATTTCCATCAACTATATCCGGAACATTTGAAGTCTCAGCACCTGCAACATCTTGATGTACAGACTGGTTCTATGACAAGCTGGGTTGTAATAACGAAGAACCTCATCTGGCATTGTTTTGGATAACCTTGATTTCTTCCAAGTAGTTTAGAAAGGTTGAAGTTCCATGATTAGATAAAATATCCGCCAACTGAGATAGGGATTGTAACGCCAGATTGTACTTAGCAGTACTACTGCGTGGTTCTTCGTCAATAGTCTCTTGTTCTTCCACAGCACAATATAAATCAAATTCTGTGTTTTCAAAACTAGGCTCAATTTGCAAATTTTCCCAGTATTTTTTGTGGAAGCAGTTCCTATCATACAAAGGGATTGATTCGGTTTTTCTCATTAAAAGCATGTGTCTGCATGGAACACAATATTGTAGCCGGAAACTGCAGTTACACAAGTTAACAGAACTGTCGTAAGCTTTTGAGTGATCGCCATTGCATGTTTCGATTACGGAATTCTACAAAATTTGCAAATTTGGCTTCATCGTTTGAAAACTCTTTAGAACTTTGCAAAAGAACCGTACACCAACTTCTGTCATTTCCTGCGATGCTGAATCAAGGTGAGTTTGCAATGGCGGATCGATTATTCAAATGTTTTAAGCGACTGTTGAATCTGTTTATGCTGTAATCAGTTATCTATGAACGTTATGAGTTCTTTCATGCAAATAGTCACTGTTGGTAAGCTTCGAAACTTTTCCTGAAGATTAGAGATGAGCAAACGCCGTTCGATCGAATAATTCTTCGATCGAATATCATGGCGTTCGATGTATTCTTTAACAATCGAATACCAGGCCGCATACGCAGTAAAAATTTGTATCCCCTCCCACTTTCCCTGGCGTGTTTTTTGCACCGATAACTGTGCAGGGGAGGTGGGACAGAAACTACGACAATGGAGGCAGTGAAAAAAATAGAAAACACCCATTGTCTGCCGAAAACATGTGCCCTCCCATTCATAAGAACGGCCGCCGCCCTATTCGACATCTTTGCCGTCAAATATATGGAGAGAAACATATCTGATGAGGGCTAGATAGCAATTAGCTTCAGATAGGCAGGGAAGAAGTAATGAAGAAAGCCAACAGCTCTTCTCAGAGCTATACACTGTAGGGACATCAGTCCAGCTTTCCCTGGACGGTGGAAAACAGGGATACACAACAGATACAACTTCATATATAGCGGAGAAACAGCTTTCATTTTTAGTTGTCCGCACACAGAATAGCCGGAATCCATAGCAGTGACTAATTCATATAGAGATGAAAAAAGCCCTGAATTTATTTTTTTTTTGGGGGGAGGGGGCCTGAATCATAGCAGCAATCCACAGCAATTACAAGTTCATATAGCTGGAAAAAGCCTTGAATTATGGGGGGGGCTGAAACATAGCAGCAATCCACAGCAGTTACTTCTTGCTACATACGTGCTAAGCAGCTTTTCAGGCTGTGTAACCCCAAAACAAGGATACAGAGCAATTAGTTCAGGCTATGTGCGCTCAATCCAGATATTCAGGGTGTGTACCCCAAAACCTAGGTGGGAGACCCAGAAATTCAGTCACGCTATATCAGCTCAATCCAATTTTTTTTATTCAATCCAGTATTGTTTGCTCTCCATGATGTGAACTATGCCTTTGTCTCTTGAAATGCAACCCAACATGAAATCAGCCATGTGTGCCAGTGTGTTACTTGGCATGACTTTGCTACCCCCAACTGTAAGGGTCACTCTCTATTTCCTCCCTTTTTCACTCCCCTTCACACCATCCGTGCTGAAGCAATGGTGCTAAAGTGCACCCTCAAGCCTTGTGTGGGACAGTGACATGAAATGCCACTTCATCCCCCTCGTCTTCCTCCACTATGGGGGATAATACTGTGTGCAGGGGCCACTATGGGGGATAATACTGTGTGCAGGGGCCACTATGGAGCATAATACTGTGTGCAGGCGCCACTATGGGGGATAATACTGTGTGCAGGGGCCACTATGGGGATAATACTGTGTGCAGGGGCCACTATGGGACATAATACTGTGTGCAGGGGCCACTATGGGACATAATACTGTGTGCAGGGGCCACTATGGGACATAATACTGTGTGCAGGGGCCACTATGGGACATAATACTGTGTGCAGGGGCCACTATGGGACATAATACTGTGTGCAGGGGCCACTATGGGACATAATACTGTGTGCAGGGGCCACTATGGGACATAATACTGTGTGCAGGGGCCACTATGGGACATAATACTGTGTGCAGGGGCCACTATGGTGCATAATACTGTGTGCAGGGGCCACTATGGGACATAATACTGTGTGCAGGGGCCACTATGGGGGATAATACTGTGTGCAGGGGCCACTATGGGGGATAATACTGTGTGCAGGGGCCACTATGGAGCATAATACTGTGTGCAGAGCTTACTAAGGGACATAATAGAGTGCGGAGGAGGGGGTCGGTCGAGGTCTTCGGCGTCAGTTGGGATGTGGGGGGGGGGGGGGGCATGTCAAAAGTTTGCCTCGGGGCCCCGCCATTCCTAGTTACGCCACTGGTTGCTACTACTGGATATCATTATGTGATTAGTAAAGTGGAAATATATAATAATAATACCGCTATATAGATAAAATGTAGCCATACAGCGCCCACATACAGTACACCGAAATAACACTGTCGTACTAATAAATACTAAAAACATAGAGTGCATATAAATGATACTGTCACACTGTGCAAAACAATAATACCACCATATAGTGCACACGGATAATACTCCCATACTATACACATTAGTAGTGCTACCATGCAGTACACGTAAAAAAACACTTTCTTGTCATTTTTTCAGAGACTATAATATTGATGTTCTGTCCTAAGAAAAGGTCATGAATATACAATGTTGTGGGGTCTGAGACCCTTTTTAACCCCCTATATGTTCTATGTGCACGATACCCCGTAGGTGCTGTGGGGGCCCAGTCAGTGTTTACTATGGGGCCCGGTCTTTGCTAGTTACAACCCCTGATAACAGACCTGAAATGTAGACAGAATAGTACCAGCACATATAAGTGCCATATACCTGCCCATAATAATAATAATACCAATGTAATACTGCCATATAGGTGGTATGTAGTCTCAGAAATATGAGCGTTTTCACACTGTGTATGAGGGGTTGTAGCTCACTGGTAGAGCGCATGCTTTGCATGTATGAGGCCCCGGGTTCAATCCCCGGCATCTCCATGTTTTGTGTTACATAATAATCACTTAAAAAAGGAGTGCACCATATGCCCTATATTTAATGCGGCCCTGTATTCCCTGCTCATATAATACCGCCAGACAGTTCACCTATACCACCTTATCATATCCAGGGGCCCCTCCCAGATGTTTTGAGAGAGTTGGAGAATAACAGAGGGGCCTTGAGCCTCCTTGTGCACTTAGGCCCATGTATATCTGCCGTCCCCGCAGCCCCTGGAGCTATGATCTCCTCATTACTAGAGATGAGCGAACAGTGTTCTATCGAACTCATGTTCGATCGGATATTAGGCTGTTCGGCATGTTCGAATCGAATCGAACACCGCGTGGTAAAGTGCGCCATTACTCGATTCCCCTCCCACCTTCCCTGGCGCCTTTTTTTGCTCCAATAACAGCGCAGGGTAGGTGGGACAGGAACTACGACACCGGTGACGTTGAAAAAAGTAGGCAAAACCCATTGGCTGCCGAAAACATGTGACCTCTAATTTAAAAGAACAGCGCCGCCCAGCTTCGCGTCATTCTGAGCTTGCAATTCACCGGGGACGGAGGTTTCCGTCCAGTTAGCTAGGGGTTAGATTCTGGGTAGGCAGGGACAGGCTAGGATAGGAAGGAGAAGACAACCACAACAGCTCTTATAAGAGCTAAATTCCAGGGAGAAGCTTGTCAGTGTAACGTGGCACTGACGGGCTCAATCGCCGCAACCCAGCTTTCCCAGGATCCTGAATGGAACACACTGACAGTGTATTCCCGTATACCCCATATATACACCCCAAATCCCCGTTCCAACGGTGTGCCCCCCCACCTTCACCTCAGAAATACCCTGCAAGTCCCCTAGCAATAGAATTGGGGCTATATACACCCACAATTTTTGCTACTGGTATATAGTGCCATTGTCTGACTGGGAATTCAAAGAATATATTGGGGTGACGTGCACCCACAATTTTTGCTACTGCTATACAGTGCCATTGTCTCACTGGGAATTCAAAGAATATATTGGGGTTATGTGCACCCACAATTTTTACTACTGGTATATAGTGCCATTGTCTGACTGGGAATTCAAAGAATATATTGGGGTTATGTGCACCCACAATTTTTACTACTGGTATATAGTGCCATTGTCTGACTGGTAATTCAAAGAATATATTGGGGTGACGTGCACCCACAATTTTTGCTACTGCTATACAGTGCCATTGTCTCACTGGGAATTCAAAGAATATATTGGGGTTACGTGCACCCACAATTTTTACTACTGGTATACAGTGCCATTGTCTCACTGGGAATTCAAAGAATATATTGGGGTTATGTGCACCCACAATTTTTACTACTGGTATATAGTGCCATTGTCTGACTGGGAATTCAAAGAATATATGGGGGTTACGTGCACCCACAATTTTTGCTACTGCTATACAGTGCCATTGTCTGACTGGGAATTCAAAGAATATATGGGGGTTATGTGCACCCACAATTTTTACTACTGGTATACAGTGCCATTGTCTGACTGGGAATTCAAAGAATATATGGGGGTTATGTGCACCCACAATTTTTACTACTGGTATACAGTGCCATTGTCTCACTGGGAATTCAAAGAATATATTGGGGTTATGTGCACCCACAATTTTTACTACTGGTATACAGTGCCATTGTCTGACTGGGAATTCAAAGAATATATTGGGGTTATGTGCACCCACAATTTTTACTACTGGTATACAGTGCCATTGTCTGACTGGGAATTCAAAGAATATATGGGGGTTATGTGCACCCACAATTTTTACTACTGGTATACAGTGCCATTGTCTGACTGGGAATTCAAAGAATATATGGGGGTTATGTGCACCCACAATTTTTAATACTGGTATACAGTGCCATTGTCTGACTGGGAATTCAAAGAATATATTGGGGTTATGTGCACCCACAATTTTTACTACTGGTATACAGTGCCATTGTCTGACTGGGAATTCAAAGAATATATGGGGGTTATGTGCACCCACAATTTTTAATACTGGTATACAGTGCCATTGTCTGACTGGGAATTCAAAGAATATATTGGGGTTATGTGCACCCACAATTTTTACTACTGGTATACAGTGCCATTGTCTCACTGGGAATTCAAAGAATATATTGGGGTTATGTGCACCCACAATTTTTACTACTGGTATATAGTGCCATTGTCTGACTGGGAATTCAAAGAATATATGGGGGTTATGTGCACCCACAATTTTTACTACTGGTATATAGTGCCATTGTCTGACTGGGAATTCAAAGAATATATTGGGGTTATGTGCACCCACAATTTTTACTACTGGTATACAGTGCCATTGTCTGACTGGGAATTCAAAGAATATATTGGGGTTATGTGCACCCACAATTTTTACTACTGGTATATAGTGCCATTGTCTGACTGGGAATTCAAAGAATATATGGGGGTTACGTGCACCCACAATTTTTGCTACTGCTATACAGTTCCATTGTCTCACTGGGAATTCAAAGAATATATGGGGGTTATGTGCACCCACAATTTTTACTACTGGTATACAGTGCCATTGTCTGACTGGGAATTCAAAGAATATATTGGGGTTACGTGCACCCACAATTTTTAATACTGGTATACAGTGCCATTGTCTGACTGGGAATTCAAAGAATATATGGGGGTTATGTGCACCCACAATTTTTACTACTGGTATATAGTGCCATTGTCTGACTGGGAATTCAAAGAATATATTGGGGTTACGTGCACCCACAATTTTTAATACTGGTATACAGTGCCATTGTCTGACTGGGAATTCAAAGAATATATGGGGGTTATGTGCACCCACAATTTTTACTACTGGTATATAGTGCCATTGTCTGACTGGGAATTCAAAGAATATATGGGGGTTATGTGCACCCACAATTTTTAATACTGGTATACAGTGCCATTGTCTGACTGGGAATTCAAAGAATATATTGGGGTTATGTGCACCCACAATTTTTAATACTGGTATACAGTGCCATTGTCTGACTGGGAATTCAAAGAATATATGGGGGTTATGTGCACCCACAATTTTTACTACTGGTATATAGTGCCATTGTCTGACTGGGAATTCAAAGAATATATTGGGGTTATGTGCACCCACAATTTTTACTACTGGTATACAGTGCCATTGTCTGACTGGGAATTCAAAGAATATATGGGGGTTATGTGCACCCACAATTTTTACTACTGGTATACAGTGCCATTGTCTGACTGGGAATTCAAAGAATATATGGGGGTTATGTGCACCCACAATTTTTAATACTGGTATACAGTGCCATTGTCTCACTGGGAATTCCACAAATAATTTGGGGATTCATTCACCCTACATCTCAGGCTCTTGCCATATTCACCCAGGTTGTCAGTGCTGCACCAGCTCGTTCCCAGACAGCTCGGCCCGAAAAACACGTTACCTATATAGAGGATTTGGACAATGAAGACAACATGTTCTAAATCTAATGTCTGCACCTTCTCCAGAATTAAAATAAAGGCAGCGTTTAACTTTCAAATAGCACTGCACAAAGGAAGAGCTTATCAGCTTGTCTCATGACATGCTACTGAAAAGTTTCATTTGTGTATCTTAATGTAAATATAGTTGTATAAGCTGTTTGGGTTTTAGGCACTGCCAAGTTATTTATTACCACCCGCTCCCTTATAATGATGATGACGCCAAAGTCACTGTGGGTGTTCAGAGCTCACAGCTTTGGGTGACATTTGTCTTGCTCTCTGTTGGTACCAGCTGTCTTTTTGGATACCGTAAAGTTATGTTGACTTTATTAACAGCTATAGAAGCTTTAGCCAGGTTGTGACGGTGTGTAACCCTAACAACACTAAGTGGGATACACATTAATAGTCAGTCTATGTACGCTAAACGTATCACTGAAGTAATTTTTTTTCCCTCTCCCCTAATATAAGAAAGGAACAGACATTAGACCTAGACCGGGGTTCGAGGCTTGAAAAAATCCAGTATTATTTGTTCTTCATGATGTGAAATATGTGTTGAAAAGCAACCCAAGATGAAGTCAGCCATGTGTGCCAGTGTGTTACTTGGCATGCCTTTGCTGGCCCCAACTGTAAGGGTCACTCTCCATTTCCTCCATTTTCCACTCCCCTTCACACCATTTGTGGTGAAGCAATGGGATGCACTGAAGTGCACCCTCTAGCCTCGTGTGGGATAGGGACATCAGATGCCACTCCAACCCCCTCGTCTTCCTCCGCCAGCCAACGGTGCGAAGATGAGAGGAGTGTGCTCTGAATGTTTTCTGCCTAGCAGAGGCTAGTTCTCACTTACGAAAATGGCCCCACTTTGACCTGTATATCAGGCACAATGGTGTAGGTTTCAAAGAAACATGGCACCAACAAGTTGGAAAACGTGGGCCATGCGTGGACCGTGTTTGAGTCTGGCAAGCTCCAGATCTGCTACCAGGTTCCAGCCATTATCACAGGCGCAAAAATGCCAGGCCCCAGGTGTAGCAGGGAAAAAAAAATGCCATCTCAGCCAGGATGGCATCCCTGACCTCGGAGGCACTGTGCTGTCTGTCCCCCAAGCTGATCAGTTTCAGCACGGCCTGCTGACATCTCCCCATGCCAGTGTTACAGTGTTTTCCGCTAGTAGCTGGGGTGGAGGTTGCAGCTTCGTAGGGTTTCAGTCTACTCCTGCCATGAATTTTGGCCTGGGAGAGGAGATAGGCCACCCCAGTTTGCACCCGGGGAACAGACTCCACCACATTCACCCTGCCTGTCATTAAAGATAAGCACTGCAGCATCCCTGACCACAGGCGCTTGTCCATGTGTCGGTGGTCAAGTGGACCTTGCAGCAAAGCGCAGAGCTCTGGGCCCGACTGATGTTATGGGACACATGCAGGCGCAAGGCAGAGACAGCACACCAAGAGAAGTAGTAACGGCTAGGCCCAGCATAGGGAGATGCCCCAGCTGCCATCTGCTGACGGAAGGCCTGGGTCTCCAGAAGCATAAACAAACACCAACATCTCCAGGGCCAGCAGTTTATCGATGAGGCTGTTACAGGCTTGGGCATGGGGGTGGGTTGTATTGTACTTCTGCCTGCAATGAAAAGCTTGGGAAATGTGGAGTGGCTGGGAAGAGGCGCATGATGGTGCAGGCCAAAAGTGCGCATGAGGGTGAACTCCCCAATGTGTCAGAGATAGGTGTGTAGGTGTCCTTGCATCATATACTTGCACCATATTTGGCTTTGGAAGTTAATTTTGTGCCAAAAAGTGGTTAAGACAGCGATCCCTCAGCTACTCCCGTTACACTGTCTATTGAAGTTACCATCTGTGGAAGTGGACCACCATTTCTAAGATCCCAAAGGAAGCAGGCAAGAGATGTGCAGTTCAGAAAAAAAGATGAGAAAATAAGTTTAAGCTGTAGAGCACAGAGGGATCGGAGAGGACAGAGCTGGTGTCGGCCAGGTATTCCCACAACATGCGCCTATACTTGTCCCTCCTGGTGACACTAGGCCCCTGAGTGGCAGTAATTTGTCCAGGGGGGCCATTAACGTGTTCCAGACCTAGGAATAAGTCTTCCAACAGGGTAGAGTTTTGCATGCCTTTGCTTCTACCCACTGTTTTTGCTGCTTAGCTTCCCTCCACATCTACTCTGCTTTCACCCCTAAACATCACCCCAGTTTATGCCTTTGCTTCTACCCAGGTTTTTTGTTGATTTAGCTTCCCTCTACATCTACACTGCTTTAGCCCCTAGACATCACCCCTGTCCATGTGGGGTCGGTGGCCTCGTCATCCACCAACTCCTCTTCCAATTGCGCACTGCCCCCTTACTGCAAACCGCACATGACCACAGCTTGCCTTGATGGCAACTGTGTCTCATGATCCCCACTTAGGTCCAGACAAGTCGGTGGCGGGTCCAAAACCCCAAAATTGGAAGGAAATGGCAGATGCTGCAGTATTTCTAACACCTGTTCCTGGTGCTCGGGCCTGGTCTGTGTTGTACCCTGCACCCTGCTTAACGCATCTGCCATATCCGAAGTTGTGCTGAGCGCATGCTAATGTTTTGTGTCCAGTGCAATGGATGGGATGGGATTTCACATAAGTCTGCCACCCATGGCCACTCATGGTTGAGCAACTGAGGGAGTTGACTTTGACGAACCCGAGGGTTTTGGAGTTGGAACTACATCAAAGGTCTGTGCTGCTCACACACTCTGCTCAACACATGATATGTTTAGTGCCAGCAGTGTGGAGACGTCGCACAACAGCCGTTGTTCCAGCAGGTACAGGCGTTGTAGGAGTGCATAGAGGCTAGCAGCGGCAACTATACACTTTAAAAACTATCCGCACAAGCGCCACACTTTCACCAGTAGCTCAGGAACATTGGGGTACCTTTTTCAAAAGATTAGCAGCAATGAGTTAAAAACGTGGCCCAGGCATGGAATATGTTGCAGGCTGCCAAGCTACAGAGCCGATCCCAGGTTACGGCCATTATCACACATGACAACATGCCTGGGCCCAGGTGCAGTGGCAAAAACCACATTGCCGTCTCATTGAGGATGGCATGACTCACTTTGTAGGCAGTGTGCTGTCTGGCCCCCAAGCTGATGAGCTTCAGCACGGCCCGCTGACGTCTCCCCACACCAGTGTTGCAGCGTTTCCAGCTCGTAGCTGGGGTCAATTTAACAGCGGAGGAGGGTGGTGTTTCAGCCCTCCTCCCAGGAATGTTGTGTGGGGAGACAAGTCAGGCCACCACATTTTGCGACCCGGTCCACGCCTCAACTACATTCAACCACTGTGCCCAAATTGAAAGGTAGCGTCCCTGTCCGCATGCACTTGTCCATTCGTAACTGGTCACATGGAACTTTAGGGCTAAGCGCTGAATTTAGGGACCGCCTCATGTTTGGGGGAAAGTGCTGGTGTGGACGGCACAGTGCGGTGGCGCAGTAGACACTCTGCCCAAAAAGGGCAGAGTGTCCCCCAGCCGGGATTCCAACATCTCCTGGGCCAGATTTCTTGAGATGAGGCCGTTGAAGCCTTGGGCATGTGGGTGGGTTGCGCTGTACTTTAGCATGAAATGAAAGGCTTGGGAGATGGGGAGTTGCTGGGAAGAGGCGCATGATGGCGCGGGCAAAAGGAGAAATGGCAGGAAAAGGTGAGGATAAGGGTGAACTCCCCAAAGTGTCAGAGGCAGATGTGGAGGTGTCCTGGCTCCTGGTCTGGACTGCAGCGCCAGCCCTGTCAACAGTGGAAGAGGCAGTGGCCGCCAGGCCAAACGACGATTATCCTGCGCTTGCTCTCACCCACTGAGCCCAGGGCTTGCCTTCCAAATGATGGCACCCGCAAGAGGTGGTGAGATTCCTCTCCGCAGATCTCCAAACCATCTTGGACTTGCAAATTGCACTAAATTTGTCATGTAACTGACATGTATATGATGAGTCTATCCATTGTCTGTTCATTTTGGTGAAAGTCAGCCTGTCAGCTGACAGACAGCTGTGCTTGTCAGTGATGATGTCACCGGCTGCTTGTACCCCCAGTTTTTGCTGCTTAGCTTGCCTCCACATCCACACTGCTTTTGCCCCTACACATCACCCCTATCCATGCCTGTGCCTCTAGCCATAAGTCTGCCACCCATGGAAACTCATGGTGCAGAAAGTGAGGGAGCTGACTCTGAGGAACCCTTGGGTTTTGTAGCTGGTACTCCATCAAAGGTCTCTGCTGCTCACACACCCTGCTGAACATACGGTATCTAGGGTTAGAGCGTGTGGTGACCTCGCACAACAGTAGGTGCTTCAGGCAGATGTAGGCCTTGCTGGAGTGTATTGCGGCTAGCTCCAGGTACTGTAGACTTGGGAAAGTGGGTGTCCAAGTGCCGCACTTTCACCCTTAGCTCAGCTAATTTGGGGTATGTTTTTAAAAATCATTGCACCACTACATTGAACATGTGGGCCAGGCATGGAACGTGTTGGAGGCTGGCAAGCTCCAGAGCCCTCCAACAAGCTAAAAAACCTGGCCCCAGGGGCAGCGGGGATAAACAAATTGCCATCTCATCCAGGATGGCATCCCTGACCTCAGAGGCAGTGTGCTGTCCGTCTCCCAAGCTGATGAGCTTCAGCCCAGCCTGCTGACGTCTCCCCACACCAGTGTTGCAGCGTTTTCAGCTCGTAGCTGGGGTCAATCTAACAGCGGAGGAGGAGGAGGGTGGTGTTTCAGCCCTCCTCCCAGGAATGTTTTGTGGGGAAACAAGTCAGGAAAATTCTTGAAACGGGAGAGTTTTGCATCTTTGCCCTTGCTGCCTATGGACATCCCTTTGTCTCTAGCCACCATTTTCCCTGCTTTGCTTGCCTCCACATCCACACTGCTTTTGCCCCTAGACATCACCCCAGTCCATGCCTTAGCTTGTACCCCCAGTTTTTCCTGCTTAGCTTGCCTCCACATCCACACTGCTTTTGCCCCTAGACATCACCCCAGTCCATGCCTTAGCTTGTACCCCCAGTTTTTCCTGCTTAGCTTGCCTCCACATCCACACTGCTTTTGCCCCTAGACATCATCCCTATCCATGCCTCTTCCCCTAGCCATAACTCTGCCACCCCTGGAAACTCATGGTGCAGAAACTTTGGTTGCTGACTTTGAGGAACCCTTGGGTTTTGTAGATGGAACTCCATCAAAGGTCTGTGCAGCTCACACACCCTGCTCAAGATATGGTATTGTAGGGTTTCAGCGTGTGTGAATGACGGACAACAGCCTGTGTTTGGACAGATGTAGGCCTTGCTAGAGTGTTTTTAGGCTAGCAGCGACTCCTGTGCACTTGCAAAAGTGGGCGCACAAGCGCCGCATTTTCAACAGTAGCTTCGGTACATTTGGGTATGTTTTTAAAAAACTTTGCACCACTAGGTTAGACGTGGGCCAAACATGGAACGTGTTGGAGGCTGGCAAGCTCCAGAGCCGCTACCAGGTTCCAGCCATTATCACAGGCGTAAAAATGCCAGGCCCCAGGTGTAGCAGGGAAAAAAAAATGCCATCTCAGCCAGGATGGCATCCCTGACCTCGGAGGCACTGTGCTGTCTGTCCCCCAAGCTGATGAGCTTCAGCACCGCCTGCTGACGTCTCCCCACACCAGTGTTTTAGCGTTTGCCGCTAGTAGCTGTGGTGGAGGTTGCAGCGTCGTAGGGTTTCAGTCTACTCCTGCCATGAATTTTGGCCTGGGAGAGGAGATAGGCCACCCCAGTTTGCACCCGGGGAACAGACTCCACCACATTCACCCTGCCTGTCATTAAAGATAAGCACTGCAGCATCCCTGACCACAGGCGCTTGTCCAAGTGTCGGTGGTCAAGTGGACCTTGCAGCAAAGCGCGGAACTAAGGGCCCACCTGATGTTGAGTGACACGTGCTGGTGCAAGGCGGGGACGCCACACCGGGAGAAGTTGAGACGGCTAGGGACGGCATAGTGAGGTGCCACAGTTGCCATCAGGTCCGGGAAGGCGGGAGTTTCAACAAGCCGGAACGCCAACCTCTCCTGGGCCAGCAGTTTAGCGATGTTGGCGTTCTAGGCTTGCGTGGGTGGGTGGTTAGTGGTGTATTTCTGCCGGCGCTCCAATGTCTGAGAGATGGTGGGTTGTTGTAAAGAAGCGCCTGATGGTGCCTTTGATGGTGCAGGAGAAGGAGATAAGACAGAAACAGGGGAGGATGAGGGAGAAGTCAACAAAGTGGCGGAGGCAGATGAAGTGATGTCCTGGCTCGTCCTCTGGAGTGCATCGCCAGCACTGTGAGCAGAGGCAGTGGCATGAACGGCGGGCGACGTTTGTCCTGCCGTTGCTGCCTGCCACTGATTCCATTGCTTGGATTCCAAATGACGGTGCATTGAAGTGGTGGACAGGTTGCTCTTCTCAGGGCCCCTACTCGATTTCGAGAGGCAAATTGTGTAGACGACACTATATCTGTCCTCGGCGCATTCCTTGAAAAAACTCTACACCTTCAAGAAACGTGCCCTCGATGGGGGAGTTTTTCTGGGCTGGGTACAAAAGGGAACATCTTCGGACATTCCGGGTCTGGCCTGGCTTCGGCAAAGCAGCTGACCTCTGCCTCTGGACATGTCTCTGCCTCTAGCTACCCTTTTTGGTGCTGCACCTGCCTCAACATCCACACTACTTTCCCAGCTTGACATCTGCCTTGTCCAGGTGGGGTCGGTGTCCTCGTCGTCCACCACCTCCTCTTCCAACTCCTGTCTCGCCTCCTCCTCCTGCACAATGCGCATGTCAACTGGCTGCCCTGACAGCAACTGCGTCTCATCGTCGTCGATGAGGGTGGGTTGCTGGTCATCCGCCACCAAATCGACCGGAGATGGAATGGAGGAGACTCTAGTGTTTGAGCATCTGGACACAGATACTCGTCTGTTAGGTCCGTGGAATCGCGAAATGGAGGGGCAGGTTGCGGTACAGTCAAAGGAAGGGAGAACAGCTCTGGGGAGCAGGGACAGTTGGGGTTATTGTTCTGGGAAGATTGGGAATTTTGGGTGGAAGGAGGACAAGACTGTTGGGTAAGAGGAGGTAGAGGCTGACTGGCTGGTGGACAATGTGCTTTAAGCGTTATCCGACAGCCATTGCAAGACCTGTTCCTGGTTCTCGGGCCTACTAATCTTTGTACCATTCAGCCTAGTTAATGTGGAACTTTTGTGCAAAGCGCAGAACTTAGGGCCCGCCTGATGTTAAGGGACACACGCTGGTACAAGGCTCAACTCACCCTAAGTGCCAAAAACACTGCTGGTGCAAGGCTCTACTCATGCCAAGGGCCTCAATCTCTGCTGGTAGCTCAGCTTAAGGTCATGTAACTTTGTTTGGAAGGGCTCATGTTAAGGGCTAGAAAAGTGAATTTTGGAAGGTCTTACCATATCACACACACACACACACACACACACACACTCAAAATGACAGTTAAGGGTGAGGGCTTTTGGAATTCCCATTGCCTATTCCATTTGTGGTTGTCATGGGGAACGTGATTTAAAGGGGTGGTTGTTACTGTTTGTTGAGCTTAAATTGGGGTTTGTGTCCATCCATTTGGGGAGTAAAGAAGGTTTCCAGGTATTTTCCCACTTTGATAGAGGTTTTTTTGAATGTGGAAAGTGTGTAGTTGTTAGGCAGTGATGTTGGGGTAATAGAGGGTCTTTGGTGTGTTAGATGCCCCCAGACATGCTTCCCCTGCTGTCCCAGTGTCATTCCAGAGGTGTTGGCATCATTTCCTGGGGTGTCATAGTGGACTTGGTGACCCTCCAGACACGGATTTGGGTTTCCCCCTTAACGAGTATCTGTTCCCCATAGACTATAATGGGGTTCGAAACCCGTTCGAACACACGAACATTGAGCGGCTGTTCGAATCGAATTTCGAACCTCGAACATTTTAGTGTTCGCTCATCTCTACTCATTACACAATATACACATTTACATATATCTGCCATATATTGGAGCATGTGTTGGTGCGGTTGTGTATTTGGTGTAACTGCTACCTCTGTCTTACTTATCATTATAGGCTCCTAGATCACAAAATATTATTATATACAGTAAAAAAAGAAAAACAATTTACACAATCTTTTTTTTTTTTTTTTTTTTATTTACTTTTTTTTTTTTAGGAAGAATTTGCCATGGAATAAAGTATATGGCACCATCCGGGTCTGGAGCTGCCGTGTCCTGTAACGGATTGTAGTTCAGGCTGTTCTTTTTCCAGGCTTGGATATTCTTTCTGGATAGAAAAAGATAAAATGTTATTATTTCTATGTTACATGTCACATACATCTGATAGGGCGGAGGGAAAAGATGAAATATAGATGGCTTACCTTCCATTATTTTGGGATGTCTCTGTTCATAGCCCTTCATGGGGCTTCATTGGAAGCAGTGGGTACGGCACAGGGGGCACTGAGAGTGAGAGCGGAGCCAGGTCGAGATGCAACCCTGATGAAAGTTATGAGTACAGGGAAGCTCTGTGACTTGCTCTCCGATGTCATATTCAGTCATGCAGATTACACATGACTGGGCCTCCTCCTGAGGTATTACCTCTCTAGTGGGTAAGTTCTGAATCTGCAGAGTTCTCCTGCTGGGCGGACGCCGCCGTCTCTCCTGCCGTCTCTCGTGCCAAAGTAGATATTGTGCATGTGGTTCAAGTGGTTGCCCCTGTGGCATTGCCGGTGACGTTGGGGTCATCCCACCCATGTCCAGCAGCTGAATGAATCTACTGAATGCACGGGTTGCAGGGTAGGGGTATACAGGAGATCTGCTTGGAATTGGATCCTCAGGGGGTGGAAGCGGATTTGGCCGTTGAAATTCAGTGGTGTCAGCTGTGGATCCACTTGCTGGACGGGTGTTATCACTGCTACTCTCTCCTATTATTCTGGAGGGTTCTGCAGGGGCGGGTCTTAATGGAGAGCGGCTTCTTTCCCTGCTCTCTTCTAGTCCTCTGTGCTGTGGAGGAGCTCTGTCGCGTCTCCCTGTCCTCGCAGTGATAGGATTCCTGCTTCTTTGATGTCCAGTAGAAGGTTCTCCACGATGTCCTTGGGATGACCTCAGTCTATGGACAATTGCTGCCTGACCTGTAAATATATAAAGGTAACACATTTAGCCCATAGGAATGGATCCTGTTATTGCTAAGGGTTTTGAGGAGAAGAGACCCCAGTATAGCTAAGTTTAACAGTAACCGGAATAAAGATATATATCATTCACTGGATGAAGGGACGCCATCAACTAATATTGGACAAACTGGGCCCCATAATCACAAAACAATAAGTCGTCTGAAATTTTTTTTTTTTATTCCCAATAAATAAATAAATAAAAGAACTCCCAGCAATGTTAAATCCCCAATGCTAAGGGCTAGTTCACACGTAAAAACCGCCTGGCTTATTTTGGTCCCGAAAAAAAAACGCTTCCTAAAGTGAATAGACTGTAAAAAAAAAAAAAAAAACGCTAGGCGTTTTCGGTCTAGATTTTGTTTTGCAAAAAATATGCTAGACGTTTTTCACCTCCCATTCACTTCTATTGCTTTCCTCAGGTGGAATCCGCCTTAAGAAAGGTCATGCCGCTTCTTTTTTCCGCTAGCAGGCGAAATCTGAGGCGAAATCTGCTGTCAAAATCTGCCTCATTGCCCCCCGTGTGAACTAGCCCTAATAGTTCCGCTGCTCATAGTGTATAGTAATCATACAGGGACCAAAACAATAATAATCTAATGGGGATTTATAGAGATTATTAGAAGCCTAATCTAATGCCAAACAAAGATCTTTGGGAGATATAATTGCCCAACCTGATAATTGCGGGGATTAATGCATGTCCATAGCATATGCCATTAAGAACAACAGGGAGGCATAGAAGGCACTCTCCCCAGTAAACACTAACCCCAATGGGCTGTTAGTTCCCTAAATTAACTGGAAACACAAGCAACAGCCTCTCCCTGTCATAGACTTGTATGTGCGCTGGCCACCAAGGATTAAAGCCCATAAGTTCCCTCTCCACACAGGTGAGCGCTAGCTTTCCCCCAACCAGGGCCGTGCCTCTGAGGCGAGGTCACGCAGCCGCCTCAGGCAGCACTTTCAAAGGGGCGGCAATTTTACCAGTTTATTTTTTTCCTTATTTTTTCTCTTAACCAGCCCAAGACAGGATGCCCTGAAAACAGATCTGAGCAGTAATGTCCCAGATGTCACGTGGGGACGTCACGTCTGGGACATTGCCATAAATTCCTGAAACCTGTGCTAGGAGTAACAATGGATCCCGGAGAGGTGAGTTACACTGTTTATTATGCTTCTTCACCTCCCCTGAGTCTCTGATTATTATACTCCGGGGTCTGAAAAGACCCCAGGGTATAATAATAGCGGCAGTTTCTCTCGGGGTTAGCCTTGTTTGTTCCGGTGCCCGTTCAAAGAGGGTAACCTCTCGCCAGAAATCTATTCAGCAAAAACTCACTTTGCTGATCATATTGATGTATGCTTGAACAGTTACTCTGTATACAGAGGAACTGCCCCCCTTCGGGATGCCCCTTTTAAAGAGGACGTTTCACCGATTTGGGCACAGGCAGTTCTATATACTGCTGGAAAGCTGACAGTGCTTGTCCATAGACAAATATTATCTGGTGGGAGGGGGCATTCCTCCCAGCTCACCCAGTACAGCGCAATAGGCACTGCTGTGGAGAAGGATGTACCTGAGTGACTGTCAGGAACGCCCTTCTGACTGTAAAGAGCTACGGTACCAGGGCCGATAGTTCTTTACCCGGGGCACAGATTGGGAAAGCCGACAGTGCGCTGAATTCAGATCATTGTCAGCGTTCCAGCAGTATATAGAACTGCCTACGCCCAAATCGGTGAAAGGTCCTCTTTAAGGGTCTGGGGGGTGGCAGTTTCTTTTCTGAACAAGGTAGTGATGGGAGATATGAAGAAACTGGACCGAACGGTAGCTAGTAGCGGAAAAAAGAAGCGACATGCCCTATCTGAGCAGAATCAGCCGTGAATTCCATGGTTTGACCATTTATTTGGGCCTACACAGGAGTGGGTTGCCGCGATAGAAAGCTGATGCTGCATCGGCATTTCGTCGCGGAATGTTCAAATGGAATGTTCCGTGAAAAAGATATGAAGGTCTCAGCTCTTAATACAGAAAAAATGATAATAATTTAGAAGTGCACTACTCACGTGTCAGAGCCGTCAGCGTTGTAGCAGGATTCCAAAAGATCGGTGCACGGATAATGGCTCTCTCGGCTAAGCCAAAATGGAGCAACAGGAAAAGGCAAAAGGATATATCCAGCACTCGGAATCCGGCCTAATAAAGATAAAACTTAACTTTTATTAGGAAATGGTCATTCTTCCATTAAAAAATTATGATCATACAAGGGACATTAGCTTACCCCTCGTATGATCAAAAAATTTTAATGGAAGAATGACCAATTCTTAATAAAAGTTAAGTTTATTTTTATTAGGCCGGATTCCGAGTGCTGGATATATCCTTTTGTCTTTTCCTGTTGTGGAATGTTCCGTGACCTTTTCCTCCGTCTGAACATACCCTTAGAGTGGGGGGTTTAACGTTGTTGGGATTTCTTTTATTGATTTATTGGGAATAACAGTTATGTTTTAGACGGGTTATTGTTTTGTGATTATGGGGCCCAGTTTGTCAAATTGCCTGAATAAAGAACTTCTGTTTTCTATCATGGGCAGGGGTGGAATTCGGAGGAAAGTAAAACCCACCCCAAACGACTAGGAATGGAAAATGTGCTGTTTACCCTGAAACATTGCTCAGCAGACCCCAGGGATAACTCCTCCCAGGAAATCTCCTCTAGGGTGGGGGGAATATTGTCTCTCTCTTCCTGAACAATTCACTTACCTTGATTCTCCGGTCGGCGCAGCCATGTATCATTGTCAGCTATCAGCTGACGCAGCTCTCGGGCGCTCATGGCTTAGTTACCAAGGCGGAGCTGATGAAATATTAGAGAACTAAGTTCTCAGGTGGCTCCGATATTACTGGGCCCTGATCAAAGATCAGTAAGAATGAATGGAAGTAATCACTAGATATGTAGTACAAACTAGTTCGCTCTTCCAGAACCAAAGTGAAGTGTCAGCAAAAGCATCAACTCAAGAAATGGCTGTGATGTCACAGCGCTCAGGGTTTATATACCCTCAGGGTTCCGTTATGACATCATCATATGCAAATATGTGCATTATGACATCATCATATGCAAATATGTGCATTATGACATCATCATATGCAAATGTGAACAGAACCTCACATAATAGGTAAGCAGATCCTAGTTTTATGACATCACAGAAGTAAGGTCATGTGACTGTGTGTGTGTGTGTGTGTGTGTGTGCAAAAAAAAAAAAAATAAATAATAATAATAATAATTTGAATTAAAATCTGGATGTGGCTATTTCTAGGTACCGTACCTATGAACTCCTGGCTATTTTTAGGTACCATCCGTGTACCGTGCCTATAAACTTAAATGAACTGCAGATGTATCATATTTATCCCAGTAAATTTTCACTTTATTAGGACATTTATGTTACAATGGGTAATCTTCCTCGCACTGCGGACATCCATCCACTCTATAACAATCTTCATGTAGTGTGGAACAACAAGAAAAACAAGTTGTCAATTTTTTAGACTTTTTCCCCAAATCAAAGTGGCAAATCAGACATTTCTCCATTTTCTTGCAATTTTTTTTGTGTTTTGGTTGTTTCCCTTTTTCTCCTCTTTGTGGATACCTTCTGCACTTTGTTACCTTCCTAGGGGCGTTTGTTTGAAGAATTTTTAGGTGTATGGTCAATTTCCTTCTTGTTGAATGTTAATTGTTTGGTCTTTTTCTTAGGACGACCTTTTACTCTAATTTTAGATGTGAAATGCATATCTTTGCCTATAGCCTGAAAAGGCACAACTACCTGCGGACGCGCAGATGAAGATTTGCAGCTTGTAGAAGGTGGCGTATTTCCATCAACTATATCCGGAACATTTGAAGTCTCAGCACCTGCAACATCTTGATGTACAGACTGGTTCTATGACAAGCTGGGTTGTAATAACGAAGAACCTCATCTGGCATTGTTTTGGATAACCTTGATTTCTTCCAAGTAGTTTAGAAAGGTTGAAGTTCCATGATTAGATAAAATATCCGCCAACTGAGATAGGGATTGTAACGCCAGATTGTACTTAGCAGTACTACTGAGTGGTTCTTCGTCAATAGTCTCTTGTTCTTCCACAGCACAATATAAATCAAATTCTGTGTTTTCAAAACTAGGCTCAATTTGCAAATTTTCCCAGTATTTTTTGTGGAAGCAGTTCCTATCATACAAAGGGATTGATTCGGTTTTTCTCATTAAAAGCATGTGTCTGCATGGAACACAATATTGTAGCCGGAAACTGCAGTTACACAAGTTAACAGAACTGTCGTAAGCTTTTGAGTGATCGCCATTGCATGTTTCGATTACGGAATTCTACAAAATTTGCAAATTTGGCTTCATCGTTTGAAAACTCTTTAGAACTTTGCAAAAGAACCGTACACCAACTTCTGTCATTTCC
>NW_027439910.1:0-39246 GCF_031893055.1 Leptodactylus fuscus
TATCCCATGGTGCTCTGTACATTATTATATTAATTCCATTGTGCTCTGTACATTATTGTATTAATCCCATGGTGATCTGTACATTATTATATTAATCCCATGGTGCTGTACATTATTATATTAATTCCATTGTGCTCTGTACATTACTATATTAATCCCATGGTGCTCTGTACATTATTATATTAATTCCGTGGTCCTGTACATTATTATATTAATTCCATGGTGTTCTGTACATTATTATATTAATTCCATGGTCCTGTACATTATTATATTAATTCCATGGTCCTGTACATTATTATATTAATTCCATGGTGCTGTACATTATTATATTAATTCCATGGTGCTCTGTACATTATTATATTAATTCCATGGTACTGTACATTATTATATTAATCCCATGGTGCTGTACATTATTATATTAATCCCATGGTGCTGTACATTATTATATTAATTCCATGGTGCTCTGTACATTATTATATTAATCCCATGGTGCTCTGTACATTATTATATTAATTCCATGGTGCTCTGTACATTATTATATTAATCCCATGGTGCTGTACATTATTATATTAATTCCATGGTGCTGTACATTATTATATTAATCCCATGGTGCTGTACATTATTATATTAATTCCATGATGCTCTGTACATTATTATATTAATCCTATGGTGCTCTGTACATTATTATATTAATTCCATGGTGCTCTGTACATTATTATATTAATTCCATTGTGCTCTGTACATTATTATATTAATCCCATGGTGCTCTGTACATTATTATATTAATTCCATGGTGCTCTGTACATTATTATATTAATTCCATTGTGCTCTGTACATTATTATATTAATCCCATGGTGCTCTGTACATTATTATATTAATTCCATGGTGCTCTGTACATTATTATATTAATTCCATTGTGCTGTACATTATTATATTAATTCCATGGTGCTGTACATATTATATTAATCCCATGGTGCTGTACATTATTATATTAATTCCATGGGTGCTGTACATTATTATATTAATTCCATGGTGCTGTACATTATTATATTAATCCCATGGTGCTGTACATTATTATATTAATCCCATGGTGCTGTACATTATTATATTAATCCCATGGTGCTGTACATTATTATATTAATTCCATTGTGCTGTACATTATTATATTAATTCCATGGTGCTGTACATTTATTATATTAATCCCATGGTGCTGTACATTATTATATTAATTCCATGGTGCTGTACATTATTATATTAATCCCATGGTGCTGTACATTATTATATTAATTCCATGGTGCTCTGTACATTATTATATTAATTCCATGGTGCTGTACATTATTATATTAATTCCATGCTGCTGTACATTATTATATTAATTCCATGGTGCTGTACATTATTATATTAATCCATGGTGCTGTACATTATTATATTAATTCCATGGTGCTCTGTACATTATTATATTAATTCCATGGTGCTGTACATTATTATATTAATTCCATGGTGCTGTACATTATTATATTAATTCCATGGTGCTGTACATTATTATATTAATTCCAAGGTGCTGTACATTATTATATTAATTCCATGGTGCTGTACATTATTATATTAATTCCATGGTGCTGTACATTATTATATTAATTCCATGGTGCTGTACATTATTATATTAATTCCATGCTGCTGTACATTATTATATTAATTCCATGGTGCTGTACATTATTATATTAATTCCATGGTGCTGTACATTATTATATTAATCCCATGGTGCTCTGTACATTATTATATTAATTCCATGGTGCTGTACATTATTATATTAATCCCATGGTGCTCTGTACATTATTATATTAATCCCATGGTGCTCTGTATATTATTATATTAATTCCATGGTGCTCTGTACATTATTATATTAATCCTATGGTGCTCTGTACATTATTATATTAATTCCATGGTGCTGTACATTATTATATTAATTCCATGGTGCTGTACATTTTTTATATTAATTCAATGGTGCTGTACATTATTATATTAATTCCATGGTGCTGTACATTATTATATTAATTCCATGGTGCTGTACATTATTATATTAATTCTATGGTGATATACATTATTGTATTTAATCCCATGGTGCTGTACATTATTATATAATTCCATGATGCTCTGTACATTATTATATTAATTCTATTGTGCTCTGTACATTATTATATTAATCCCATGGTGCTCTGTACATTATTATATTAATCCCATGGTGCTCTGTACATTATTATATTAATTCCATTGTGCTCTGTACATTATTGTATTAATCCCATGGTGCTCTGTACATTATTATATTAATCCCATGGTGCTGTACATTATTATATTAATTCCATTGTGCTCTGTACATTATTATATTAATCCCATGGTGCTCTGTACATTATTATATTAATTCCATGGTGCTGTACATTATTATATTAATTCCATGGTGCTGTACATTTTTATATTAATTCAATGGTGCTGTACATTATTATATTAATTCCATGGTGCTGTACATTATTATATTAATTCCATGGTGCTCTGTACATTATTATATTAATTCCATGGTGCTGTACATTATTATATTAATCCCATGGTGCTGTACATTATTATATTAATCCCATGGTGCTGTACATTATTATATTAATTCCATGGTGCTCTGTACATTATTATATTAATCCCATGGTGCTCTGTACATTATTATATTAATTCCATGGTGCTCTGTACATTATTATATTAATCCCATGGTGCTGTACATTATTATATTAATTCCATGATGCTGTACATTATTATATTAATCCCATGGTGCTGTACATTATTATATTAATTCCATGATGCTCTGTACATTATTATATTAATCCCATGGTGCTCTGTACATTATTATATTAATTCCATGGTGCTCTGTACATTATTATATTAATCCCATGGTGCTCTGTACATTATTATATTAATTCCATGGTGCTCTGTACATTATTATATTAATCCCATGGTGCTGTACATTATTATATTAATTCCATGGTGCTGTACATTATTATATTAATCCCATGGTGCTGTACATTATTATATTAATTCCATGATTCTCTGTACTTTATTATATTAATCCCATGGTGCTCTGTACATTATTATATTAATTCCATGGTGCTCTGTACATTATTATATTAATTCCATTGTGCTCTGTACATTATTATATTAATCCCATGGTGCTCTGTACATTATTATATTAATTCCATGGTGCTCTGTACATTATTATATTAATTCCATTGTGCTGTACATTATTATATTAATTCCATGGTGCTGTACATTATTATATTAATCCCATGGTGCTGTACATTATTATATTAATTCCATGGTGCTCTGTACATTATTATATTAATTCCATGGTGCTGTACATTATTATATTAATTCCATGCTGCTGTACATTATTATATTAATTCCATGGTGCTGTACATTATTATATTAATCCCATGGTGCTGTACATTATTATATTAATTCTATGGTGCTCTGTACATTATTATATTAATTCCATGGTGCTGTACATTATTATATTAATTCCATGGTGCTGTACATTATTATATTAATTCCATGGTGCTCTGTACATTATTATATTAATCCCATGGTGCTCTGTACATTATTATATTAATTCCATGGTGCTCTGTACATTATTATATTAATCCCATGGTGCTGTACATTATTATATTAATCCCATGGTGCTCTGTACATTTTTATATTAATCCCATGGTGCTCTGTACATTATTATATTAATTCCATGGTGCTCTGTACATTATTATATTAATTCCATGGTGCTCTGTACATTATTATATTAATCCTATGGTGCTCTGTACATTGTTATATTAATTCCATGGTGCTGTACATTATTATATTAATTCCATGGTGCTGTACATTATTATATTAATTCCATGGTGCTGTACATTATTATATTAATTCCATGGTGCTGTACATTATTATATTAATTCCATGGTGATGTACATTATTATATTAATCCCATGGTGCTGTACATTATTATATTAATTCCATGATGCTCTGTACATTATTATATTAATTCTATTGTGCTCTGTACATTATTATATTAATCCCATGGTGCTCTGTACATTATTATATTAATCCCATGGTGCTCTGTACATTATTATATTAATTCCATTGTGCTCTGTACATTATTGTATTAATCCCATGGTGCTCTGTACATTATTATATTAATCCCATGGTGCTGTACATTATTATATTAATTCCATTGTGCTCTGTACATTACTATATTAATCCCATGGTGCTCTGTACATTATTATATTAATTCCGTGGTCCTGTACATTATTATATTAATTCCATGGTGTTCTGTACATTATTATATTAATTCCATGGTCCTGTACATTATTATATTAATTCCATGGTCCTGTACATTATTATATTAATTCCATGGTGCTGTACATTATTATATTAATTCCATGGTGCTCTGTACATTATTATATTAATTCCATGGTGCTGTACATTATTATATTAATCCCATGGTGCTGTACATTATTATATTAATCCCATGGTGCTGTACATTATTATATTAATTCCATGGTGCTCTGTACATTATTATATTAATCCCATGGTGCTCTGTACATTATTATATTAATTCCATGGTGCTCTGTACATTATTATATTAATCCCATGGTGCTGTACATTATTATATTAATTCCATGGTGCTGTACATTATTATATTAATCCCATGGTGCTGTACATTATTATATTAATTCCATGATGCTCTGTACATTATTATATTAATCCTATGGTGCTCTGTACATTATTATATTAATTCCATGGTGCTCTGTACATTATTATATTAATTCCATTGTGCTCTGTACATTATTATATTAATCCCATGGTGCTCTGTACATTATTATATTAATTCCATGGTGCTCTGTACATTATTATATTAATTCCATTGTGCTCTGTACATTATTATATTAATCCCATGGTGCTCTGTACATTATTATATTAATTCCATGGTGCTCTGTACATTATTATATTAATCCCATGGTGCTGTACATTATTATATTAATTCCATGGTGCTGTACATTATTATATTAATTCCATGGTGCTGTACATTATTATATTAATCCCATGGTGCTGTACATAATTATATTAATCCCATGGTGCTGTACATTATTATATTAATCCCATGGTGCTGTACATTATTATATTAATTCCATTGTGCTGTACATTATTATATTAATTCCATGGTGCTGTACATTATTATATTAATCCCATGGTGCTGTACATTATTATATTAATTCCATGGTGCTGTACATTATTATATTAATCCCATGGTGCTGTACATTATTATATTAATTCCATGGTGCTCTGTACATTATTATATTAATTCCATGGTGCTGTACATTATTATATTAATTCCATGCTGCTGTACATTATTATATTAATTCCATGGTGCTGTACATTATTATATTAATCCCATGGTGCTGTACATTATTATATTAATTCCATGGTGCTCTGTACATTATTATATTAATTCCATGGTGCTGTACATTATTATATTAATTCCATGGTGCTGTACATTATTATATTAATTCCATGGTGCTGTACATTATTATATTAATTCCAAGGTGCTGTACATTATTATATTAATTCCATGGTGCTGTACATTATTATATTAATTCCATGGTGCTGTACATTATTATATTAATTCCATGGTGCTGTACATTATTATATTAATTCCATGCTGCTGTACATTATTATATTAATTCCATGGTGCTGTACATTATTATATTAATTCCATGGTGCTGTACATTATTATATTAATCCCATGGTGCTCTGTACATTATTATATTAATTCCATGGTGCTGTACATTATTATATTAATCCCATGGTGCTCTGTACATTATTATATTAATCCCATGGTGCTCTGTACATTATTATATTAATTCCATGGTGCTCTGTACATTATTATATTAATCCTATGGTGCTCTGTACATTATTATATTAATTCCATGGTGCTGTACATTATTATATTAATTCCATGGTGCTGTACATTTTTATATTAATTCAATGGTGCTGTACATTATTATATTAATTCCATGGTGCTGTACATTATTATATTAATTCCATGGTGCTGTACATTATTATATTAATTCTATGGTGATATACATTATTGTATTAATCCCATGGTGCTGTACATTATTATATTAATTCCATGATGCTCTGTACATTATGATATTAATTCTATTGTGCTCTGTACATTATTATATTAATCCCATGGTGCTCTGTACATTATTATATTAATCCCATGGTGCTCTGTACATTATTATATTAATTCCATTGTGCTCTGTACATTATTGTATTAATCCCATGGTGCTCTGTACATTATTATATTAATCCCATGGTGCTGTACATTATTATATTAATTCCATTGTGCTCTGTACATTATTATATTAATCCCATGGTGCTCTGTACATTATTATATTAATTCCATGGTGCTGTACATTATTATATTAATTCCATGGTGCTGTACATTTTTATATTAATTCAATGGTGCTGTACATTATTATATTAATTCCATGGTGCTGTACATTATTATATTAATTCCATGGTGCTCTGTACATTATTATATTAATTCCATGGTGCTGTACATTATTATATTAATCCCATGGTGCTGTACATTATTATATTAATCCCATGGTGCTGTACATTATTATATTAATTCCATGGTGCTCTGTACATTATTATATTAATCCCATGGTGCTCTGTACATTATTATATTAATTCCATGGTGCTCTGTACATTATTATATTAATCCCATGGTGCTGTACATTATTATATTAATTCCATGATGCTGTACATTATTATATTAATCCCATGGTGCTGTACATTATTATATTAATTCCATGATGCTCTGTACATTATTATATTAATCCCATGGTGCTCTGTACATTATTATATTAATTCCATGGTGCTCTGTACATTATTATATTAATCCCATGGTGCTCTGTACATTATTATATTAATTCCATGGTGCTCTGTACATTATTATATTAATCCCATGGTGCTGTACATTATTATATTAATTCCATGGTGCTGTACATTATTATATTAATCCCATGGTGCTGTACATTATTATATTAATTCCATGATTCTCTGTACTTTATTATATTAATCCCATGGTGCTCTGTACATTATTATATTAATTCCATGGTGCTCTGTACATTATTATATTAATTCCATTGTGCTCTGTACATTATTATATTAATCCCATGGTGCTCTGTACATTATTATATTAATTCCATGGTGCTCTGTACATTATTATATTAATTCCATTGTGCTGTACATTATTATATTAATTCCATGGTGCTGTACATTATTATATTAATCCCATGGTGCTGTACATTATTATATTAATTCCATGGTGCTCTGTACATTATTATATTAATTCCATGGTGCTGTACATTATTATATTAATTCCATGCTGCTGTACATTATTATATTAATTCCATGGTGCTGTACATTATTATATTAATCCCATGGTGCTGTACATTATTATATTAATTCTATGGTGCTCTGTACATTATTATATTAATTCCATGGTGCTGTACATTATTATATTAATTCCATGGTGCTGTACATTATTATATTAATTCCATGGTGCTGTACATTATTATATTAATTCCAAGGTGCTGTACATTATTATATTAATTCCATGGTGCTGTACATTATTATATTAATCCCATGGTGCTGTACATTATTATATTAATCCCATGGTGCTCTGTACATTATTATATTAATTGCATGGTGCTGTACATTATTATATTAATTCCATGGTGCTGTACATTATTATATTAATTCCATGGTGCTCTGTACATTATTATATTAATCCCATGGTGCTGTACATTATTATATTAATCCCATGGTGCTCTGTACATTTTTATATTAATCCCATGGTGCTCTGTACATTATTATATTAATTCCATGGTGCTCTGTACATTATTATATTAATTCCATGGTGCTGTACATTATTATATTAATTCCATGGTGCTGTACATTATTATATTAATCCCATGGTGCTGTACATTATTATATTAATCCCATGGTGCTCTGTACATTTTTATATTAATCCCATGGTGCTCTGTACATTATTATATTAATTCCATGGTGCTCTGTACATTATTATATTAATCCCATGGTGCTCTGTACATTATTATATTAATCCCATGGTGCTCTGTACATTATTATATTAATTCCATGGTGCTCTGTACATTATTATATTAATCCTATGGTGCTCTGTACATTATTATATTAATTCCATGGTGCTGTACATTATTATATTAATTCCATGGTGCTGTACATTATTATATTAATTCCATGGTGCTGTACATTATTATATTAATTCCATGGTGCTGTACATTATTATATTAATTCCATGGTGCTGTACATTATTATATTAATTCCATGGTGATGTACATTATTATATTAATCCCATGGTGCTGTATATTATTATATTAATTCCATGGTGCTGTACATTATTATATTAATTCCATGGTGCTGTACATTATTATATTAATTCCATGGTGCTGTACATTATTATATTAATTCCATGGTGCTGTACATTATTATATTAATCCCATGGTGCTGTACATTATTATATTAATTCCATGATTCTCTGTACTTTATTATATTAATCCCATGGTGCTCTGTACATTATTATATTAATTCCATGGTGCTCTGTACATTATTATATTAATTCCATTGTGCTCTGTACATTATTATATTAATCCCATGGTGCTCTGTACATTATTATATTAATTCCATGGTGCTCTGTACATTATTATATTAATTCCATTGTGCTGTACATTATTATATTAATTCCATGGTGCTGTACATTATTATATTAATCCCATGGTGCTGTACATTATTATATTAATTCCATGGTGCTCTGTACATTATTATATTAATTCCATGGTGCTGTACATTATTATATTAATTCCATGCTGCTGTACATTATTATATTAATTCCATGGTGCTGTACATTATTATATTAATCCCATGGTGCTGTACATTATTATATTAATTCTATGGTGCTCTGTACATTATTATATTAATTCCATGGTGCTGTACATTATTATATTAATTCCATGGTGCTGTACATTATTATATTAATTCCATGGTGCTGTACATTATTATATTAATTCCAAGGTGCTGTACATTATTATATTAATTCCATGGTGCTGTACATTATTATATTAATCCCATGGTGCTGTACATTATTATATTAATCCCATGGTGCTCTGTACATTATTATATTAATTGCATGGTGCTGTACATTATTATATTAATTCCATGGTGCTGTACATTATTATATTAATTCCATGGTGCTCTGTACATTATTATATTAATCCCATGGTGCTGTACATTATTATATTAATCCCATGGTGCTCTGTACATTTTTATATTAATCCCATGGTGCTCTGTACATTATTATATTAATTCCATGGTGCTCTGTACATTATTATATTAATTCCATGGTGCTGTACATTATTATATTAATTCCATGGTGCTGTACATTATTATATTAATCCCATGGTGCTGTACATTATTATATTAATCCCATGGTGCTCTGTACATTTTTATATTAATCCCATGGTGCTCTGTACATTATTATATTAATTCCATGGTGCTCTGTACATTATTATATTAATCCCATGGTGCTCTGTACATTATTATATTAATCCCATGGTGCTCTGTACATTATTATATTAATTCCATGGTGCTCTGTACATTATTATATTAATCCTATGGTGCTCTGTACATTATTATATTAATTCCATGGTGCTGTACATTATTATATTAATTCCATGGTGCTGTACATTATTATATTAATTCCATGGTGCTGTACATTATTATATTAATTCCATGGTGCTGTACATTATTATATTAATTCCATGGTGCTGTACATTATTATATTAATTCCATGGTGATGTACATTATTATATTAATCCCATGGTGCTGTATATTATTATATTAATTCCATGATGCTCTGTACATTATTATATTAATTCTATTGTGCTCTGTACATTATTATATTAATCCCATGGTGCTCTGTACATTAATATATTAATCCCATGGTGCTCTGGACATTATTATATTAATCCCATGGTGCTCTGTACATTATTATATTAATTCCATGGTGCTCTGTACATTATTATATTAATCCTATGGTGCTCTGTACATTATTATATTAATTCCATGGTGCTGTACATTATTATATTAATTCCATGGTGCTGTATATTTTTATATTAATTCCATGGTGCTGTACATTATTATATTAATTCCATGGTGCTGTACATTATTATATTAATTCCATGGTGCTGTACATTATTATATTAATTCCATGGTGCTCTGTACATTATTATATTAATTCCATGGTGCTGTACATTATTATATTAATCCCATGGTGCTGTACATTATTATATTAATCCCATGGTGCTGTACATTATTATATTAATTCCATTGTGCTCTGTACATTATTATATTAATCCCATGGTGCTCTGTACATTATTATATTAATTCCATTGTGCTGTACATTATTATATTAATTCCATGGTGCTGTACATTATTATATTAATCCCATGGTGCTGTACATTATTATATTAATTCCATGGTGCTCTGTACATTATTATATTAATTCCATGGTGCTGTACATTATTATATTAATTCCATGGTGCTGTACATTATTATATTAATTCCATGGTGCTGTACATTATTATATTAATTCCATGGTGCTGTACATTATTATATTAATCCCATGGTGCTGTACATTATTACATTAATTCCATGGTGCTCTGTACATTATTATATTAATTCCATGGTGCTGTACATTATTATATTAATCCCATGGTGCTGTACATTATTATATTAATTCCATGGTGCTCTGTACATTATTATATTAATTCCATGGTGCTGTACATTATTATATTAATTCCATGGTGCTGTACATTATTATATTAATTCCATGGTGCTGTACATTATTATATTAATTCCATGGTGCTGTACATTATTATATTAATTCCATGGTGCTGTACATTATTATATTAATCCCATGGTGCTGTACATTATTATATTAATTCCATGGTGCTCTGTAAATTATTATATTAATTGCATGGTGCTGTACATTATTATATTAATTCCATGGTGCTGTACATTATTATATTAATTCCATGGTGCTCTGTACATTATTATATTAATTCCATGGTGCTGTAGATTATTATATTAATCCCATGGTGCTGTACATTATTATATTAATCCCATGGTGCTCTGTACATTTTTATATTAATCCCATGGTGCTCTGTACATTATTATATTAATTCCATGGTGCTCTGTACATTATTATATTAATCCCATGGTGCTCTGTACATTATTATATTAATTCCATGGTGCTCTGTACATTATTATATTAATCCCATGGTGCTGTACATTATTATATTAATCCCATGGTGCTCTGTACATTTTTATATTAATCCCATGGTGCTCTGTACATTATTATATTAATTCCATGGTGCTCTGTACATTATTATATTAATTCCATGGTGCTCTGTACATTATTATATTAATCCTATGGTGCTCTGTACATTGTTATATTAATTCCATGGTGCTGTACATTATTATATTAATTCCATGGTGCTGTACATTATTATATTAATTCCATGGTGCTGTACATTATTATATTAATTCCATGGTGCTGTACATTATTATATTAATTCCATGGTGATGTACATTATTATATTAATCCCATGGTGCTGTACATTATTATATTAATTCCATGATGCTCTGTACATTATTATATTAATTCTATTGTGCTCTGTACATTATTATATTAATCCCATGGTGCTCTGTACATTATTATATTAATCCCATGGTGCTCTGTACATTATTATATTAATTCCATTGTGCTCTGTACATTATTGTATTAATCCCATGGTGATCTGTACATTATTATATTAATCCCATGGTGCTGTACATTATTATATTAATTCCATTGTGCTCTGTACATTACTATATTAATCCCATGGTGCTCTGTACATTATTATATTAATTCCGTGGTCCTGTACATTATTATATTAATTCCATGGTGTTCTGTACATTATTATATTAATTCCATGGTCCTGTACATTATTATATTAATTCCATGGTCCTGTACATTATTATATTAATTCCATGGTGCTGTACATTATTATATTAATTCCATGGTGCTCTGTACATTATTATATTAATTCCATGGTGCTGTACATTATTATATTAATCCCATGGTGCTGTACATTATTATATTAATCCCATGGTGCTGTACATTATTATATTAATTCCATGGTGCTCTGTACATTATTATATTAATCCCATGGTGCTCTGTACATTATTATATTAATTCCATGGTGCTCTGTACATTATTATATTAATCCCATGGTGCTGTACATTATTATATTAATTCCATGGTGCTGTACATTATTATATTAATCCCATGGTGCTGTACATTATTATATTAATTCCATGATGCTCTGTACATTATTATATTAATCCTATGGTGCTCTGTACATTATTATATTAATTCCATGGTGCTCTGTACATTATTATATTAATTCCATTGTGCTCTGTACATTATTATATTAATCCCATGGTGCTCTGTACATTATTATATTAATTCCATGGTGCTCTGTACATTATTATATTAATTCCATTGTGCTCTGTACATTATTATATTAATCCCATGGTGCTCTGTACATTATTATATTAATTCCATGGTGCTCTGTACATTATTATATTAATTCCATTGTGCTGTACATTATTATATTAATTCCATGGTGCTGTACATTATTATATTAATCCCATGGTGCTGTACATTATTATATTAATTCCATGGTGCTGTACATTATTATATTAATTCCATGGTGCTGTACATTATTATATTAATCCCATGGTGCTGTACATTATTATATTAATCCCATGGTGCTGTACATTATTATATTAATCCCATGGTGCTGTACATTATTATATTAATTCCATTGTGCTGTACATTATTATATTAATTCCATGGTGCTGTACATTATTATATTAATCCCATGGTGCTGTACATTATTATATTAATTCCATGGTGCTGTACATTATTATATTAATCCCATGGTGCTGTACATTATTATATTAATTCCATGGTGCTCTGTACATTATTATATTAATTCCATGGTGCTGTACATTATTATATTAATTCCATGCTGCTGTACATTATTATATTAATTCCATGGTGCTGTACATTATTATATTAATCCCATGGTGCTGTACATTATTATATTAATTCCATGGTGCTCTGTACATTATTATATTAATTCCATGGTGCTGTACATTATTATATTAATTCCATGGTGCTGTACATTATTATATTAATTCCATGGTGCTGTACATTATTATATTAATTCCAAGGTGCTGTACATTATTATATTAATTCCATGGTGCTGTACATTATTATATTAATTCCATGGTGCTGTACATTATTATATTAATTCCATGGTGCTGTACATTATTATATTAATTCCATGCTGCTGTACATTATTATATTAATTCCATGGTGCTGTACATTATTATATTAATTCCATGGTGCTGTACATTATTATATTAATCCCATGGTGCTCTGTACATTATTATATTAATTCCATGGTGCTGTACATTATTATATTAATCCCATGGTGCTCTGTACATTATTATATTAATCCCATGGTGCTCTGTATATTATTATATTAATTCCATGGTGCTCTGTACATTATTATATTAATCCTATGGTGCTCTGTACATTATTATATTAATTCCATGGTGCTGTACATTATTATATTAATTCCATGGTGCTGTACATTTTTATATTAATTCAATGGTGCTGTACATTATTATATTAATTCCATGGTGCTGTACATTATTATATTAATTCCATGGTGCTGTACATTATTATATTAATTCTATGGTGATATACATTATTGTATTAATCCCATGGTGCTGTACATTATTATATTAATTCCATGATGCTCTGTACATTATTATATTAATTCTATTGTGCTCTGTACATTATTATATTAATCCCATGGTGCTCTGTACATTATTATATTAATCCCATGGTGCTCTGTACATTATTATATTAATTCCATTGTGCTCTGTACATTATTGTATTAATCCCATGGTGCTCTGTACATTATTATATTAATCCCATGGTGCTGTACATTATTATATTAATTCCATTGTGCTCTGTACATTATTATATTAATCCCATGGTGCTCTGTACATTATTATATTAATTCCATGGTGCTGTACATTATTATATTAATTCCATGGTGCTGTACATTTTTATATTAATTCAATGGTGCTGTACATTATTATATTAATTCCATGGTGCTGTACATTATTATATTAATTCCATGGTGCTCTGTACATTATTATATTAATTCCATGGTGCTGTACATTATTATATTAATCCCATGGTGCTGTACATTATTATATTAATCCCATGGTGCTGTACATTATTATATTAATTCCATGGTGCTCTGTACATTATTATATTAATCCCATGGTGCTCTGTACATTATTATATTAATTCCATGGTGCTCTGTACATTATTATATTAATCCCATGGTGCTGTACATTATTATATTAATTCCATGATGCTGTACATTATTATATTAATCCCATGGTGCTGTACATTATTATATTAATTCCATGATGCTCTGTACATTATTATATTAATCCCATGGTGCTCTGTACATTATTATATTAATTCCATGGTGCTCTGTACATTATTATATTAATCCCATGGTGCTCTGTACATTATTATATTAATTCCATGGTGCTCTGTACATTATTATATTAATCCCATGGTGCTGTACATTATTATATTAATTCCATGGTGCTGTACATTATTATATTAATCCCATGGTGCTGTACATTATTATATTAATTCCATGATTCTCTGTACTTTATTATATTAATCCCATGGTGCTCTGTACATTATTATATTAATTCCATGGTGCTCTGTACATTATTATATTAATTCCATTGTGCTCTGTACATTATTATATTAATCCCATGGTGCTCTGTACATTATTATATTAATTCCATGGTGCTCTGTACATTATTATATTAATTCCATTGTGCTGTACATTATTATATTAATTCCATGGTGCTGTACATTATTATATTAATCCCATGGTGCTGTACATTATTATATTAATTCCATGGTGCTCTGTACATTATTATATTAATTCCATGGTGCTGTACATTATTATATTAATTCCATGCTGCTGTACATTATTATATTAATTCCATGGTGCTGTACATTATTATATTAATCCCATGGTGCTGTACATTATTATATTAATTCTATGGTGCTCTGTACATTATTATATTAATTCCATGGTGCTGTACATTATTATATTAATTCCATGGTGCTGTACATTATTATATTAATTCCATGGTGCTGTACATTATTATATTAATTCCAAGGTGCTGTACATTATTATATTAATTCCATGGTGCTGTACATTATTATATTAATCCCATGGTGCTGTACATTATTATATTAATCCCATGGTGCTCTGTACATTATTATATTAATTGCATGGTGCTGTACATTATTATATTAATTCCATGGTGCTGTACATTATTATATTAATTCCATGGTGCTCTGTACATTATTATATTAATTCCATGGTGCTGTACATTATTATATTAATCCCATGGTGCTGTACATTATTATATTAATCCCATGGTGCTCTGTACATTTTTATATTAATCCCATGGTGCTCTGTACATTATTATATTAATTCCATGGTGCTCTGTACATTATTATATTAATCCCATGGTGCTCTGTACATTATTATATTAATCCCATGGTGCTCTGTACATTATTATATTAATTCCATGGTGCTCTGTACATTATTATATTAATCCTATGGTGCTCTGTACATTATTATATTAATTCCATGGTGCTGTACATTATTATATTAATTCCATGGTGCTGTACATTATTATATTAATTCCATGGTGCTGTACATTATTATATTAATTCCATGGTGCTGTACATTATTATATTAATTCCATGGTGCTGTACATTATTATATTAATTCCATGGTGATGTACATTATTATATTAATCCCATGGTGCTGTATATTATTATATTAATTCCATGATGCTCTGTACATTATTATATTAATTCTATTGTGCTCTGTACATTATTATATTAATCCCATGGTGCTCTGTACATTATTATATTAATCCCATGGTGCTCTGGACATTATTATATTAATCCCATGGTGCTCTGTACATTATTATATTAATTCCATGGTGCTCTGTACATTATTATATTAATCCTATGGTGCTCTGTACATTATTATATTAATTCCATGGTGCTGTACATTATTATATTAATTCCATGGTGCTGTATATTTTTATATTAATTCCATGGTGCTGTACATTATTATATTAATTCCATGGTGCTGTACATTATTATATTAATTCCATGGTGCTGTACATTATTATATTAATTCCATGGTGCTCTGTACATTATTATATTAATTCCATGGTGCTGTACATTATTATATTAATCCCATGGTGCTGTACATTATTATATTAATCCCATGGTGCTGTACATTATTATATTAATTCCATTGTGCTCTGTACATTATTATATTAATCCCATGGTGCTCTGTACATTATTATATTAATTCCATTGTGCTGTACATTATTATATTAATTCCATGGTGCTGTACATTATTATATTAATCCCATGGTGCTGTACATTATTATATTAATTCCATGGTGCTCTGTACATTATTATATTAATTCCATGGTGCTGTACATTATTATATTAATTCCATGGTGCTGTACATTATTATATTAATTCCATGGTGCTGTACATTATTATATTAATTCCATGGTGCTGTACATTATTATATTAATCCCATGGTGCTGTACATTATTACATTAATTCCATGGTGCTCTGTACATTATTATATTAATTCCATGGTGCTGTACATTATTATATTAATCCCATGGTGCTGTACATTATTATATTAATCCCATGGTGCTCTGTACATTATTATATTAATCCCATGGTGCTCTGTACATTATTATATTAATTCCATGGTGCTCTGTACATTATTATATTAATCCCATGGTGCTCTGTACATTATTATATTAATTCCATGGTGCTGTACATTATTATATTAATTCCATGGTGCTGTACATTATTATATTAATTCCATGGTGCTGTACATTATTATATTAATTCCATGGTGTTGTACATTATTATATTAATTCCATGGTGCTGTACATTATTATATTAATTCCATGGTGATGTACATTATTATATTAATCCCATGGTGCTGTACATTATTATATTAATTCCATGATGCTCTGTACATTATTATATTAATTCCATTGTGCTCTGTACATTATTATATTAATCCCATGGTGCTCTGTACATTATTATATTAATCCCATGGTGCTCTGTACATTATTATATTAATTCCATTGGGCTCTGTACATTATTATATTAATCCCATGGTGCTCTGTACATTATTATATTAATTCCATGGTCCTGTACATTATTATATTAATTCCATGGTGTTCTGTACATTATTATATTAATTCCATGGTCCTGTACATTATTATATTAATTCCATGGTGCTGTACATTATTATATTAATTCCATGGTGCTCTGTACATTATTATATTAATTCCATGGTGCTGCACATTATTATATTAATCCCATGGTGCTGTACATTATTATATTAATCCCATGGTGCTGTACATTATAATATTAATTCCATGGTGCTCTGTACATTATTATATTAATCCCATGGTGCTCTGTACATTATTATATTAATTCCATGGTGCTCTGTACATTATTATATTAATCCCATGGTGCTGTACATTATTATATTAATTCCATGGTGCTGTACATTATTATATTAATCCCATGGTGCTGTACATTATTATATTAATTCCATGATGCTCTGTACATTATTATATTAATCCCATGGTGCTCTGTACATTATTATATTAATCCCATGGTGCTCTGTACAATATTATATTAATTCCATTGTGCTCTGTACATTATTATATTAATCCCATGGTGCTCTGTACATTATTATATTAATTCCATGGTGCTCTGTACATTATTATATTAATTCCATTGTGCTGTACATTATTATATTAATTCCATGGTGCTGTACATTATTATATTAATCCCATGGTGCTGTACATTATTATATTAATTCCATGGTGCTCTGTACATTATTATATTAATTCCATGGTGCTGTACATTATTATATTAATTCCATGGTGCTGTACATTATTATATTAATTCCATGGTGCTGTACATTATTATATTAATTCCATGCTGCTGTACATTATTATATTAATTCCATGGTGCTGTACATTATTATATTAATTCCATGGTGCTGTACATTATTATATTAATCCCATGGTGCTCTGTACATTATTATATTAATTCCATGGTGCTGTACATTATTATATTAATCCCATGGTGCTCTGTACATTATTATATTAATCCCATGGTGCTCTGTACATTATTATATTAATTCCATGGTGCTCTGTACATTATTATATTAATCCTATGGTGCTCTGTACATTATTATATTAATTCCATGGTGCTGTACATTATTATATTAATTCCATGGTGCTGTACATTTTTATATTAATTCCATGGTGCTGTACATTATTATATTAATTCCATGGTGCTGTACATTATTATATTAATTCCATGGTGCTGTACATTATTATATTAATTCCATGGTGATATACATTATTATATTAATCCCATGGTGCTGTTCATTATTATATTAATTCCATGATGCTCTGTACATTATTATATTAATTCTATTGTGCTCTGTACATTATTATATTAATCCCATGGTGCTCTGTACATTATTATATTAATCCCATGGTGCTCTGTACATTATTATATTAATTCCATTGTGCTCTGTACATTATTGTATTAATCCCATGGTGCTCTGTACATTATTATATTAATTCCATGGTGCTGTACATTATTATATTAATTCCATTGTGCTCTGTACATTATTATATTAATCCCATGGTGCTCTGTACATTATTATATTAATTCCATGGTCCTGTACATTATTATATTAATTCCATGGTGTTCTGTACATTATTATATTAATTCCATGGTCCTGTACATTATTATATTAATTCCATGGTGCTGTACATTATTATATTAATTCCATGGTGCTCTGTACATTATTATATTAATTCCATGGTGCTGTACATTATTATATTAATCCCATGGTGCTGTACATTATTATATTAATCCCATGGTGCTGTACATTATTATATTAATTCCATGGTGCTCTGTACATTATTATATTAATCCCATGGTGCTCTGTACATTATTATATTAATTCCATGGTGCTCTGTACATTATTATATTAATCCCATGGTGCTGTACATTATTATATTAATTCCATGGTGCTGTACATTATTATATTAATCCCATGGTGCTGTACATTATTATATTAATTCCATGATGCTCTGTACATTATTATATTAATCCCATTGTGCTCTGTACATTATTATATTAATCCCATGGTGCTCTGTACATTATTATATTAATTCCATGGTGCTCTGTACATTATTATATTAATCCCATGGTGCTGTACATTATTATATTAATTCCATGGTGCTGTACATTATTATATTAATCCCATGGTGCTGTACATTATTATATTAATTCCATGATTCTCTGTACATTATTATATTAATCCCATGGTGCTCTGTACATTATTATATTAATTCCATGGTGCTCTGTACATTATTATATTAATTCCATTGTGCTCTGTACATTATTATATTAATCCCATGGTGCTCTGTACATTATTATATTAATTCCATGGTGCTCTGTACATTATTATATTAATTCCATTGTGCTGTACATTATTATATTAATTCCATGGTGCTGTACATTATTATATTAATCCCATGGTGCTGTACATTATTATATTAATTCCATGGTGCTCTGTACATTATTATATTAATTCCATGGTGCTGTACATTATTATATTAATTCCATGCTGCTGTACATTATTATATTAATTCCATGGTGCTGTACATTATTATATTAATCCCATGGTGCTGTACATTATTATTTTAATTCCATGGTGCTCTGTACATTATTATATTAATTCCATGGTGCTGTACATTATTATATTAATTCCATGGTGCTGTACATTATTATATTAATTCCATGGTGCTGTACATTATTATATTAATTCCAAGGTGCTGTACATTATTATATTAATTCCATGGTGCTGTACATTATTATATTAATTCCATGGTGCTGTACATTATTATATTAATTCCATGGTGCTGTACATTATTATATTAATTCCATGCTGCTGTACATTATTATATTAATTCCATGGTGCTGTACATTATTATATTAATTCCATGGTGCTGTACATTATTATATTAATCCCATGGTGCTCTGTACATTATTATATTAATTCCATGGTGCTGTACATTATTATATTAATCCCATGGTGCTCTGTACATTATTATATTAATCCCATGGTGCTCTGTACATTATTATATTAATTCCATGGTGCTCTGTACATTATTATATTAATCCTATGGTGCTCTGTACATTATTATATTAATTCCATGGTGCTGTACATTATTATATTAATTCCATGGTGCTGTACATTTTTATATTAATTCCATGGTGCTGTACATTATTATATTAATTCCATGGTGCTGTACATTATTATAATAATTCCATGGTGCTGTACATTATTATATTAATTCTATGGTGATATACATTATTATATTAATCCCATGGTGCTGTACATTATTATATTAATTCCATGATGCTCTGTACATTATTATATTAATTCTATTGTGCTCTGTACATTATTATATTAATCCCATGGTGCTCTGTACATTATTATATTAATCCCATGGTGCTCTGTACATTATTATATTAATTCCATTGTGCTCTGTACATTATTGTATTAATCCCATGGTGCTCTGTACATTATTATATTAATCCCATGGTGCTGTACATTATTATATTAATTCCATTGTGCTCTGTACATTATTATATTAATCCCATGGTGCTCTGTACATTATTATATTAATTCCATGGTCCTGTACATTATTATATTAATTCCATGGTGTTCTGTACATTATTATATTAATTCCATGGTCCTGTACATTATTATATTAATTCCATGGTGCTGTACATTATTATATTAATCCCATGGTGCTGTACATTATTATATTAATCCCATGGTGCTGTACATTATTATATTAATTCCATGGTGCTCTGTACATTATTATATTAATCCCATGGTGCTCTGTACATTATTATATTAATTCCATGGTGCTCTGTACATTATTATATTAATCCCATGGTGCTGTACATTATTATATTAATTCCATGGTGCTGTACATTATTATATTAATCCCATGGTGCTGTACATTATTATATTAATTCCATGATGCTCTGTACATTATTATATTAATCCCATGGTGCTCTGTACATTATTATATTAATTCCATGGTGCTCTGTACATTATTATATTAATCCCATGGTGCTCTGTACATTATTATATTAATTCCATGGTGCTCTGTACATTATTATATTAATCCCATGGTGCTGTACATTATTATATTAATTCCATGGTGCTCTGTACATTATTATATTAATTCCATGGTGCTGTACATTATTATATTAATTCCATGCTGCTGTACATTATTATATTAATTCCATGGTGCTGTACATTATTATATTAATTCCATGGTGCTGTACATTATTATATTAATCCCATGGTGCTCTGTACATAATTATATTAATTCCATGGTGCTGTACATTATTATATTAATCCCATGGTGCTTTGTACATTATTATATTAATCCCATGGTGCTCTGTACATTATTATATTAATTCCATGGTGCTCTGTACATTATTATATTAATCCTATGGTGCTCTGTACATTATTATATTAATTCCATGGTGCTGTACATTATTATATTAATTCCATGGTGCTGTACATTTTTATATTAATTCCATGGTGCTGTACATTATTATATTAATTCCATGGTGCTGTACATTATTATATTAATTCCATGGTGCTGTACATTATTATATTAATTCTATGGTGATATACATTATTATATTAATCCCATGGTGCTGTACATTATTATATTAATTCCATGATGCTCTGTACATTATTATATTAATTCTATTGTGCTCTGTACATTATTATATTAATCCCATGGTGCTCTGTACATTATTATATTAATTCCATTGTGCTCTGTACATTATTGTATTAATCCCATGGTGCTCTGTACATTATTATATTAATCCCATGGTGCTGTACATTATTATATTAATTCCATTGTGCTCTGTACATTATTATATTAATCCCATGGTGCTCTGTACATTATTATATTAATTCCATGGTCCTGTACATTATTATATTAATTCCATGGTGTTCTGTACATTATTATATTAATTCCATGGTCCTGTACATTATTATATTAATTCCATGGTGCTGTACATTATTATATTAATTCCATGGTGCTCTGTACATTATTATATTAATTCCATGGTGCTGTACATTATTATATTAATCCCATGGTGCTGTACATTATTATATTAATCCCATGGTGCTGTACATTATTATATTAATTCCATGGTGCTCTGTACATTATTATATTAATCCCATGGTGCTCTGTACATTATTATATTAATTCCATGGTGCTCTGTACATTATTATATTAATCCCATGGTGCTGTACATTATTATATTAATTCCATGGTGCTGTACATTATTATATTAATCCCATGGTGCTGTACATTATTATATTAATTCCATGATGCTCTGTACATTAATATATTAATCCCATGGTGCTCTGTACATTATTATATTAATTCCATGGTGCTGTACATTATTATATTAATCCCATGGTGCTGTACATTATTATATTAATCCCATGGTGCTGTACATTATTATATTAATTCCATGGTGCTCTGTACATTATTATATTAATCCCATGGTGCTCTGTACATTATTATATTAATTCCATGGTGCTCTGTACATTATTATATTAATCCCATGGTGCTGTACATTATTATATTAATTCCATGGTGCTGTACATTATTATATTAATCCCATGGTGCTGTACATTATTATATTAATTCCCTGATGCTCTGTTCATTATTATATTAATCCCATGGTGCTCTGTACATTATTATATTAATCCCATGGTGCTCTGTACATTATTATATTAATTCCATGGTGCTCTGTACATTATTATATTAATCCCATGGTGCTGTACATTATTATATTAATTCCATGGTGCTGTACATTATTATATTAATCCCATGGTGCTGTACATTATTATATTAATTCCATGATTCTCTGTACATTATTATATTAATCCCATGTTGCTCTGTACATTATTATATTAATTCCATGGTGCTCTGTACATTATTATATTAATTCCATTGTGCTCTGTACATTATTATATTAATCCCATGGTGCTCTGTACATTATTATATTAATTCCATGGTGCTCTGTACATTATTATATTAATTCCATTGTGCTGTACATTATTATATTAATTCCATGGTGCTGTACATTATTATATTAATCCCATGGTGCTGTACATTATTATATTAATTCCATGGTGCTCTGTACATTATTATATTAATTCCATGGTGCTGTACATTATTATATTAATTCCATGCTGCTGTACATTATTATATTAATTCCATGGTGCTGTACATTATTATATTAATCCCATGGTGCTGTACATTATTATATTAATTCCATGGTGCTCTGTACATTATTATATTAATTCCATGGTGCTGTACATTATTATATTAATTCCATGGTGCTGTACATTATTATATTAATTCCATGGTGCTGTACATTATTATATTAATTCCAAGGTGCTGTACATTATTATATTAATTCCATGGTGCTGTACATTATTATATTAATCCCATGGTGCTGTACATTATTATATTAATCCCATGGTGCTCTGTACATTATTATATTAATTGCATGGTGCTGTACATTATTATATTAATTCCATGGTGCTGTACATTATTATATTAATTCCATGGTGCTCTGTACATTATTATATTAATTCCATGGTGCTGTACATTATTATATTAATCCCATGGTGCTGTACATTATTATATTAATCCCATGGTGCTCTGTACATTTTTATATTAATCCCATGGTGCTCTGTACATTATTATATTAATTCCATGGTGCTCTGTACATTATTATATTAATCCCATGGTGCTCTGTACATTATTATATTAATCCCATGGTGCTCTGTACATTATTATATTAATTCCATGGTGCTCTGTACATTATTATATTAATCCTATGGTGCTCTGTACATTATTATATTAATTCCATGGTGCTGTACATTATTATATTAATTCCATGGTGCTGTACATTATTATATTAATTCCATGGTGCTGTACATTATTATATTAATTCCATGGTGCTGTACATTATTATATTAATTCCATGGTGCTGTACATTATTATATTAATTCCATGGTGATGTACATTATTATATTAATCCCATGGTGCTGTACATTATTATATTAATTCCATGATGCTCTGTACATTATTATATTAATTCTATTGTGCTCTGTACATTATTATATTAATCCCATGGTTCTCTGTACATTATTATATTAATCCCATGGTGCTCTGTACATTATTATATTAATCCCATGGTGCTCTGTACATTATTATATTAATTCCATGGTGCGCTGTACATTATTATATTAATCCTATGGTGCTCTGTACATTATTATATTAATTCCATGGTGCTGTACATTATTATATTAATTCCATGGTGCTGTATATTTTTATATTAATTCCATGGTGCTGTACATTATTATATTAATTCCATGGTGCTGTACATTATTATATTAATTCCATGGTGCTGTACATTATTATATTAATTCCATGGTGATATACATTATTATATTAATCCCATGGTGCTGTACATTATTATATTAATTCCATGATGCTCTGTACATTATTATATTAATTCTATTGTGCTCTGTACATTATTATATTAATCCCATGGTGCTCTGTACATTATTATATTAATCCCATGGTGCTCTGTACATTATTATATTAATTCCATTGTGCTCTGTACATTATTGTATTAATCCCATGGTGCTCTGTACATTATTATATTAATCCCATGGTGCTGTACATTATTATATTAATTCCATTGTGCTCTGTACATTATTATATTAATCCCATGGTGCTCTGTACATTATTATATTAATTCCATGGTCCTGTACATTATTATATTAATTCCATGGTGTTCTGTACATTATTATATTAATTCCATGGTCCTGTACATTATTATATTAATTCCATGGTGCTGTACATTATTATATTAATTCCATGGTGCTCTGTACATTATTATATTAATTCCATGGTGCTGTACATTATTATATTAATCCCATGGTGCTGTACATTATTATATTAATCCCATGGTGCTGTACATTATTATATTAATTCCATGGTGCTCTGTACATTATTATATTAATCCCATGGTGCTCTGTACATTATTATATTAATTCCATGGTGCTCTGTACATTATTATATTAATCCCATGGTGCTGTACATTATTATATTAATTCCATGGTGCTGTACATTATTATATTAATCCCATGGTGCTGTACATTATTATATTAATTCCATGATGCTCTGTACATTATTATATTAATCCCATGGTGCTCTGTACATTATTATATTAATTCCATGGTGCTCTGTACATTATTATATTAATCCCATGGTGCTCTGTACATTATTATATTAATTCCATGGTGCTCTGTACATTATTATATTAATCCCATGGTGCTGTACATTATTATATTAATTCCATGGTGCTGTACATTATTATATTAATCCCATGGTGCTGTACATTATTATATTAATTCCATGATGCTCTGTACATTATTATATTAATCCCATGGTGCTCTGTACATTATTATATTAATTCCATGGTGCTCTGTACATTATTATATTAATTCCATTGTGCTCTGTACATTATTATATTAATCCCATGGTGCTCTGTACATTATTATATTAATTCCATGGTGCTCTGTACATTATTATATTAATTCCATTGTGCTGTACATTATTATATTAATTCCATGATGCTGTACATTATTATATTAATCCCATGGTGCTGTACATTATTATATTAATTCCATGGCGCTCTGTACATTATTATATTAATTCCATGGTGCTGTACATTATTATATTAATTCCATGGTGCTGTACATTATTATATTAATTCCATGGTGCTGTACATTATTATATTAATTCCATGGTGCTGTACATTATTATATTAATTCCATGGTGCTGTACATTATTATATTAATCCCATGGTGCTGTACATTATTATATTAATTCCATGGTGCTCTGTACATTATTATATTAATTCCATGGTGCTGTACATTATTATATTAATTCCATGGTGCTGTACATTATTATATTAATTCCATGGTGCTGTACATTATTATATTAATTCCATGGTGCTGTACATTATTATATTAATTCCATGGTGCTGTACATTATTATATTAATCCCATGGTGCTGTACATTATTATATTAATTCCATGGTGCTCTGTAAATTATTATATTAATTGCATGGTGCTGTACATTATTATATTAATTCCATGGTGCTGTACATTATTATATTAATTCCATGGTGCTCTGTACATTATTATATTAATTCCATGGTGCTGTAGATTATTATATTAATCCCATGGTGCTGTACATTATTATATTAATCCCATGGTGCTCTGTACATTTTTATATTAATCCCATGGTGCTCTGTACATTATTATATTAATTCCATGGTGCTCTGTACATTATTATATTAATCCCATGGTGCTCTGTACATTATTATATTAATTCCATGGTGCTCTGTACATTATTATATTAATCCCATGGTGCTGTACATTATTATATTAATCCCATGGTGCTCTGTACATTTTTATATTAATCCCATGGTGCTCTGTACATTATTATATTAATTCCATGGTGCTCTGTACATTATTATATTAATTCCATGGTGCTCTGTACATTATTATATTAATCCTATGGTGCTCTGTACATTGTTATATTAATTCCATGGTGCTGTACATTATTATATTAATTCCATGGTGCTGTACATTATTATATTAATTCCATGGTGCTGTACATTATTATATTAATTCCATGGTGCTGTACATTATTATATTAATTCCATGGTGATGTACATTATTATATTAATCCCATGGTGCTGTACATTATTATATTAATTCCATGATGCTCTGTACATTATTATATTAATTCTATTGTGCTCTGTACATTATTATATTAATCCCATGGTGCTCTGTACATTATTATATTAATCCCATGGTGCTCTGTACATTATTATATTAATTCCATTGTGCTCTGTACATTATTGTATTAATCCCATGGTGCTCTGTACATTATTATATTAATCCCATGGTGCTGTACATTATTATATTAATTCCATTGTGCTCTGTACATTACTATATTAATCCCATGGTGCTCTGTACATTATTATATTAATTCCGTGGTCCTGTACATTATTATATTAATTCCATGGTGTTCTGTACATTATTATATTAATTCCATGGTCCTGTACATTATTATATTAATTCCATGGTCCTGTACATTATTATATTAATTCCATGGTGCTGTACATTATTATATTAATTCCATGGTGCTCTGTACATTATTATATTAATTCCATGGTGCTGTACATTATTATATTAATCCCATGGTGCTGTACATTATTATATTAATCCCATGGTGCTGTACATTATTATATTAATTCCATGGTGCTCTGTACATTATTATATTAATCCCATGGTGCTCTGTACATTATTATATTAATTCCATGGTGCTCTGTACATTATTATATTAATCCCATGGTGCTGTACATTATTATATTAATTCCATGGTGCTGTACATTATTATATTAATCCCATGGTGCTGTACATTATTATATTAATTCCATGATGCTCTGTACATTATTATATTAATCCTATGGTGCTCTGTACATTATTATATTAATTCCATGGTGCTCTGTACATTATTATATTAATTCCATTGTGCTCTGTACATTATTATATTAATCCCATGGTGCTCTGTACATTATTATATTAATTCCATGGTGCTCTGTACATTATTATATTAATTCCATTGTGCTCTGTACATTATTATATTAATCCCATGGTGCTCTGTACATTATTATATTAATTCCATGGTGCTCTGTACATTATTATATTAATTCCATTGTGCTGTACATTATTATATTAATTCCATGGTGCTGTACATTATTATATTAATCCCATGGTGCTGTACATTATTATATTAATTCCATGGTGCTGTACATTATTATATTAATTCCATGGTGCTGTACATTATTATATTAATCCCATGGTGCTGTACATTATTATATTAATTCCATGGTGCTCTGTACATTATTATATTAATTCCATGGTGCTGTACATTATTATATTAATTCCATGGTGCTGTACATTATTATATTAATTCCATGGTGCTGTACATTATTATATTAATTCCATGGTGCTGTACATTATTATATTAATTCCATGGTGCTGTACATTATTATATTAATCCCATGGTGCTGTACATTATTATATTAATTCCATGGTGCTCTGTACATTATTATATTAATTCCATGGTGCTGTACATTATTATATTAATTCCATGGTGCTGTACATTATTATATTAATTCCATGGTGCTCTGTACATTATTATATTAATTCCATGGTGCTGTACATTATTATATTAATCCCATGGTGCTGTACATTATTATATTAATCCCATGGTGCTCTGTACATTATTATATTAATCCCATGGTGCTGTACATTATTATATTAATCCCATGGTGCTGTACATTATTATATTAATCCCATGGTGCTCTGTACATTATTATATTAATCCCATGGTGCTCTGTACATTATTATATTAATTCCATGGTGCTATGTACATTATTATATTAATCCCATGGTGCTCTGTACATTATTATATTAATTCCATGGTGCTGTACATTATTATATTAATTCCATGGTGCTGTACATTATTATATTAATTCCATGGTGCTGTACATTATTATATTAATTCCATGGTGCTGTACATTATTATATTAATTCCATGGTGATGTACATTATTATATTAATCCCATGGTGCTGTACATTATTATATTAATCCCATGGTGCTGTACATTATTATATTAATCCCATGGTGCTGTACATTATTATATTAATTCCATGGTGCTCTGTACATTATTATATTAATCCCATGGTGCTCTGTACATTATTATATTAATTCCATGGTGCTCTGTACATTATTATATTAATCCCATGGTGCTGTACATTATTATATTAATTCCATGGTGCTGTACATTATTATATTAATCCCATGGTGCTGTACATTATTATATTAATTCCATGATGCTCTGTACATTATTATATTAATCCCATGGTGCTCTGTACATTATTATATTAATTCCATGGTGCTCTGTACATTATTATATTAATTCCATTGTGCTCTGTACATTATTATATTAATCCCATGGTGCTCTGTACATTATTATATTAATTCCATGGTGCTCTGTACATTATTATATTAATTCCATTGTTCTGTACATTATTATATTAATTCCATGGTGCTGTACATTATTATATTAATCCCATGGTGCTGTACATTATTATATTAATTCCATGGTGCTCTGTACATTATTATATTAATCCCATGGTGCTCTGTACATTATTATATTAATTCCATGGTGCTATGTACATTATTATATTAATCCCATGGTGCTCTGTACATTATTATATTAATTCCATGGTGCTGTACATTATTATATTAATTCCATGGTGCTGTACATTATTATATTAATTCCATGGTGCTGTACATTATTATATTAATTCCATGGTGCTGTACATTATTATATTAATTCCATGGTGATGTACATTATTATATTAATCCCATGGTGCTGTACATTATTATATTAATCCCATGGTGCTGTACATTATTATATTAATCCCATGGTGCTGTACATTATTATATTAATTCCATGGTGCTCTGTACATTATTATATTAATCCCATGGTGCTCTGTACATTATTATATTAATTCCATGGTGCTCTGTACATTATTATATTAATCCCATGGTGCTGTACATTATTATATTAATTCCATGGTGCTGTACATTATTATATTAATCCCATGGTGCTGTACATTATTATATTAATTCCATGATGCTCTGTACATTATTATATTAATCCCATGGTGCTCTGTACATTATTATATTAATTCCATGGTGCTCTGTACATTATTATATTAATTCCATTGTGCTCTGTACATTATTATATTAATCCCATGGTGCTCTGTACATTATTATATTAATTCCATGGTGCTCTGTACATTATTATATTAATTCCATTGTTCTGTACATTATTATATTAATTCCATGGTGCTGTACATTATTATATTAATCCCATGGTGCTGTACATTATTATATTAATTCCATGGTGCTCTGTACATTATTATATTAATTCCATGGTGCTGTACATTATTATATTAATTCCATGGTGCTGTACATTATTATATTAATTCCATGGTGATGTACATTATTATATTAATCCCATGGTGCTGTACATTATTATATTAATTCCATGGTGCTCTGTACATTATTATATTAATTCCATGGTGCTGTACATTATTATATTAATTCCATGGTGCTGTACATTATTATAATAATTCCATGGTGCTGTACATTATTATATTAATTCTATGGTGATATACATTATTATATTAATCCCATGGTGCTGTACATTATTATATTAATTCCATGATGCTCTGTACATTATTATATTAATTCTATTGTGCTCTGTACATTATTATATTAATCCCATGGTGCTCTGTACATTATTATATTAATTCCATGGTGCTGTACATTATTATATTAATCCCATGGTGCTGTACATTATTATATTAATCCCATGGTGCTGTACATTATTATATTAATTCCATGGTGCTCTGTACATTATTATATTAATCCCATGGTGCTCTGTACATTATTATATTAATTCCATGGTGCTCTGTACATTATTATATTAATCCCATGGTGCTGTACATTATTATATTAATTCCATGGTGCTGTACATTATTATATTAATCCCATGGTGCTGTACATTATTATATTAATTCCATGATGCTCTGTACATTATTATATTAATCCCATTGTGCTCTGTACATTATTATATTAATCCCATGGTGCTCTGTACATTATTATATTAATTCCATGGTGCTCTGTACATTATTATATTAATCCCATGGTGCTGTACATTATTATATTAATTCCATGGTGCTGTACATTATTATATTAATCCCATGGTGCTGTACATTATTATATTAATTCCATGATTCTCTGTACATTATTATATTAATCCCATGGTGCTCTGTACATTATTATATTAATTCCATGGTGCTCTGTACATTATTATATTAATTCCATTGTGCTCTGTACATTATTATATTAATCCCATGGTGCTCTGTACATTATTATATTAATTCCATGGTGCTCTGTACATTATTATATTAATTCCATTGTGCTGTACATTATTATATTAATTCCATGGTGCTGTACATTATTATATTAATCCCATGGTGCTGTACATTATTATATTAATTCCATGGTGCTGTACATTATTATATTAATTCCATGGTGCTGTACATTATTATATTAATTCCATGGTGCTGTACATTATTATATTAATTCCATGGTGCTGTACATTATTATATTAATCCCATGGTGCTGTACATTATTATATTAATTCCATGGTGCTCTGTACATTATTATATTAATTCCATGGTGCTGTACATTATTATATTAATTCCATGGTGCTGTACATTATTATATTAATTCCATGGTGCTGTACATTATTATATTAATTCCATGGTGCTGTACATTATTATATTAATTCCATGGTGCTGTACATTATTATATTAATCCCATGGTGCTGTACATTATTATATTAATTCCATGGTGCTCTGTAAATTATTATATTAATTGCATGGTGCTGTACATTATTATATTAATTCCATGGTGCTGTACATTATTATATTAATTCCATGGTGCTCTGTACATTATTATATTAATTCCATGGTGCTGTAGATTATTATATTAATCCCATGGTGCTGTACATTATTATATTAATCCCATGGTGCTCTGTACATTTTTATATTAATCCCATGGTGCTCTGTACATTATTATATTAATTCCATGGTGCTCTGTACATTATTATATTAATCCCATGGTGCTCTGTACATTATTATATTAATTCCATGGTGCTCTGTACATTATTATATTAATCCCATGGTGCTGTACATTATTATATTAATCCCATGGTGCTCTGTACATTTTTATATTAATCCCATGGTGCTCTGTACATTATTATATTAATTCCATGGTGCTCTGTACATTATTATATTAATTCCATGGTGCTCTGTACATTATTATATTAATCCTATGGTGCTCTGTACATTGTTATATTAATTCCATGGTGCTGTACATTATTATATTAATTCCATGGTGCTGTACATTATTATATTAATTCCATGGTGCTCTGTACATTATTATATTAATTCCATGGTGCTGTACATTATTATATTAATTCCATGGTGATGTACATTATTATATTAATCCCATGGTGCTGTACATTATTATATTAATTCCATGATGCTCTGTACATTATTATATTAATTCTATTGTGCTCTGTACATTATTATATTAATCCCATGGTGCTCTGTACATTATTATATTAATCCCATGGTGCTCTGTACATTATTATATTAATTCCATTGTGCTCTGTACATTATTGTATTAATCCCATGGTGCTCTGTACATTATTATATTAATCCCATGGTGCTGTACATTATTATATTAATTCCATTGTGCTCTGTACATTACTATATTAATCCCATGGTGCTCTGTACATTATTATATTAATTCCGTGGTCCTGTACATTATTATATTAATTCCATGGTGTTCTGTACATTATTATATTAATTCCATGGTCCTGTACATTATTATATTAATTCCATGGTCCTGTACATTATTATATTAATTCCATGGTGCTGTACATTATTATATTAATTCCATGGTGCTCTGTACATTATTATATTAATTCCATGGTGCTGTACATTATTATATTAATCCCATGGTGCTGTACATTATTATATTAATCCCATGGTGCTGTACATTATTATATTAATTCCATGGTGCTCTGTACATTATTATATTAATCCCATGGTGCTCTGTACATTATTATATTAATTCCATGGTGCTCTGTACATTATTATATTAATCCCATGGTGCTGTACATTATTATATTAATTCCATGGTGCTGTACATTATTATATTAATCCCATGGTGCTGTACATTATTATATTAATTCCATGATGCTCTGTACATTATTATATTAATCCTATGGTGCTCTGTACATTATTATATTAATTCCATGGTGCTCTGTACATTATTATATTAATTCCATTGTGCTCTGTACATTATTATATTAATCCCATGGTGCTCTGTACATTATTATATTAATTCCATGGTGCTCTGTACATTATTATATTAATTCCATTGTGCTCTGTACATTATTATATTAATCCCATGGTGCTCTGTACATTATTATATTAATTCCATGGTGCTCTGTACATTATTATATTAATTCCATTGTGCTGTACATTATTATATTAATTCCATGGTGCTGTACATTATTATATTAATCCCATGGTGCTGTACATTATTATATTAATTCCATGGTGCTGTACATTATTATATTAATTCCATGGTGCTGTACATTATTATATTAATTCCATGGTGCTCTGTACATTATTATATTAATTCCATGGTGCTGTACATTATTATATTAATTCCATGGTGCTGTACATTATTATATTAATTCCATGGTGCTGTACATTATTATATTAATTCCATGGTGCTGTACATTATTATATTAATTCCATGGTGCTGTACATTATTATATTAATCCCATGGTGCTGTACATTATTATATTAATTCCATGGTGCTCTGTACATTATTATATTAATTCCATGGTGCTGTACATTATTATATTAATTCCATGGTGCTGTACATTATTATATTAATTCCATGGTGCTCTGTACATTATTATATTAATTCCATGGTGCTGTACATTATTATATTAATCCCATGGTGCTGTACATTATTATATTAATCCCATGGTGCTCTGTACATTATTATATTAATCCCATGGTGCTGTACATTATTATATTAATCCCATGGTGCTGTACATTATTATATTAATCCCATGGTGCTCTGTACATTATTATATTAATCCCATGGTGCTCTGTACATTATTATATTAATTCCATGGTGCTATGTACATTATTATATTAATCCCATGGTGCTCTGTACATTATTATATTAATTCCATGGTGCTGTACATTATTATATTAATTCCATGGTGCTGTACATTATTATATTAATTCCATGGTGCTGTACATTATTATATTAATTCCATGGTGCTGTACATTATTATATTAATTCCATGGTGATGTACATTATTATATTAATCCCATGGTGCTGTACATTATTATATTAATCCCATGGTGCTGTACATTATTATATTAATCCCATGGTGCTGTACATTATTATATTAATTCCATGGTGCTCTGTACATTATTATATTAATCCCATGGTGCTCTGTACATTATTATATTAATTCCATGGTGCTCTGTACATTATTATATTAATCCCATGGTGCTGTACATTATTATATTAATTCCATGGTGCTGTACATTATTATATTAATCCCATGGTGCTGTACATTATTATATTAATTCCATGATGCTCTGTACATTATTATATTAATCCCATGGTGCTCTGTACATTATTATATTAATTCCATGGTGCTCTGTACATTATTATATTAATTCCATTGTGCTCTGTACATTATTATATTAATCCCATGGTGCTCTGTACATTATTATATTAATTCCATGGTGCTCTGTACATTATTATATTAATTCCATTGTTCTGTACATTATTATATTAATTCCATGGTGCTGTACATTATTATATTAATCCCATGGTGCTGTACATTATTATATTAATTCCATGGTGCTCTGTACATTATTATATTAATCCCATGGTGCTCTGTACATTATTATATTAATTCCATGGTGCTATGTACATTATTATATTAATCCCATGGTGCTCTGTACATTATTATATTAATTCCATGGTGCTGTACATTATTATATTAATTCCATGGTGCTGTACATTATTATATTAATTCCATGGTGCTGTACATTATTATATTAATTCCATGGTGCTGTACATTATTATATTAATTCCATGGTGATGTACATTATTATATTAATCCCATGGTGCTGTACATTATTATATTAATCCCATGGTGCTGTACATTATTATATTAATCCCATGGTGCTGTACATTATTATATTAATTCCATGGTGCTCTGTACATTATTATATTAATCCCATGGTGCTCTGTACATTATTATATTAATTCCATGGTGCTCTGTACATTATTATATTAATCCCATGGTGCTGTACATTATTATATTAATTCCATGGTGCTGTACATTATTATATTAATCCCATGGTGCTGTACATTATTATATTAATTCCATGATGCTCTGTACATTATTATATTAATCCCATGGTGCTCTGTACATTATTATATTAATTCCATGGTGCTCTGTACATTATTATATTAATTCCATTGTGCTCTGTACATTATTATATTAATCCCATGGTGCTCTGTACATTATTATATTAATTCCATGGTGCTCTGTACATTATTATATTAATTCCATTGTTCTGTACATTATTATATTAATTCCATGGTGCTGTACATTATTATATTAATCCCATGGTGCTGTACATTATTATATTAATTCCATGGTGCTCTGTACATTATTATATTAATTCCATGGTGCTGTACATTATTATATTAATTCCATGGTGCTGTACATTATTATATTAATTCCATGGTGATGTACATTATTATATTAATCCCATGGTGCTGTACATTATTATATTAATTCCATGGTGCTCTGTACATTATTATATTAATTCCATGATGCTGTACATTATTATATTAATTCCATGGTGCTGTACATTATTATAATAATTCCATGGTGCTGTACATTATTATATTAATTCTATGGTGATATACATTATTATATTAATCCCATGGTGCTGTACATTATTATATTAATTCCATGATGCTCTGTACATTATTATATTAATTCTATTGTGCTCTGTACATTATTATATTAATCCCATGGTGCTCTGTACATTATTATATTAATTCCATGGTGCTGTACATTATTATATTAATCCCATGGTGCTGTACATTATTATATTAATCCCATGGTGCTGTACATTATTATATTAATTCCATGGTGCTCTGTACATTATTATATTAATCCCATGGTGCTCTGTACATTATTATATTAATTCCATGGTGCTCTGTACATTATTATATTAATCCCATGGTGCTGTACATTATTATATTAATTCCATGGTGCTGTACATTATTATATTAATCCCATGGTGCTGTACATTATTATATTAATTCCATGATGCTCTGTACATTATTATATTAATCCCATTGTGCTCTGTACATTATTATATTAATCCCATGGTGCTCTGTACATTATTATATTAATTCCATGGTGCTCTGTACATTATTATATTAATCCCATGGTGCTGTACATTATTATATTAATTCCATGGTGCTGTACATTATTATATTAATCCCATGGTGCTGTACATTATTATATTAATTCCATGATTCTCTGTACATTATTATATTAATCCCATGGTGCTCTGTACATTATTATATTAATTCCATGGTGCTCTGTACATTATTATATTAATTCCATTGTGCTCTGTACATTATTATATTAATCCCATGGTGCTCTGTACATTATTATATTAATTCCATGGTGCTCTGTACATTATTATATTAATTCCATTGTGCTGTACATTATTATATTAATTCCATGGTGCTGTACATTATTATATTAATCCCATGGTGCTGTACATTATTATATTAATTCCATGGTGCTGTACATTATTATATTAATTCCATGGTGCTGTACATTATTATATTAATTCCATGGTGCTGTACATTATTATATTAATTCCATGGTGCTGTACATTATTATATTAATCCCATGGTGCTGTACATTATTATATTAATTCCATGGTGCTCTGTACATTATTATATTAATTCCATGGTGCTGTACATTATTATATTAATTCCATGGTGCTGTACATTATTATATTAATTCCATGGTGCTGTACATTATTATATTAATTCCATGGTGCTGTACATTATTATATTAATTCCATGGTGCTGTACATTATTATATTAATCCCATGGTGCTGTACATTATTATATTAATTCCATGGTGCTCTGTAAATTATTATATTAATTGCATGGTGCTGTACATTATTATATTAATTCCATGGTGCTGTACATTATTATATTAATTCCATGGTGCTCTGTACATTATTATATTAATTCCATGGTGCTGTAGATTATTATATTAATCCCATGGTGCTGTACATTATTATATTAATCCCATGGTGCTCTGTACATTTTTATATTAATCCCATGGTGCTCTGTACATTATTATATTAATTCCATGGTGCTCTGTACATTATTATATTAATCCCATGGTGCTCTGTACATTATTATATTAATTCCATGGTGCTCTGTACATTATTATATTAATCCCATGGTGCTGTACATTATTATATTAATCCCATGGTGCTCTGTACATTTTTATATTAATCCCATGGTGCTCTGTACATTATTATATTAATTCCATGGTGCTCTGTACATTATTATATTAATTCCATGGTGCTCTGTACATTATTATATTAATCCTATGGTGCTCTGTACATTGTTATATTAATTCCATGGTGCTGTACATTATTATATTAATTCCATGGTGCTGTACATTATTATATTAATTCCATGGTGCTGTACATTATTATATTAATTCCATGGTGCTGTACATTATTATATTAATTCCATGGTGATGTACATTATTATATTAATCCCATGGTGCTGTACATTATTATATTAATTCCATGATGCTCTGTACATTATTATATTAATTCTATTGTGCTCTGTACATTATTATATTAATCCCATGGTGCTCTGTACATTATTATATTAATCCCATGGTGCTCTGTACATTATTATATTAATTCCATTGTGCTCTGTACATTATTGTATTAATCCCATGGTGCTCTGTACATTATTATATTAATCCCATGGTGCTGTACATTATTATATTAATTCCATTGTGCTCTGTACATTACTATATTAATCCCATGGTGCTCTGTACATTATTATATTAATTCCGTGGTCCTGTACATTATTATATTAATTCCATGGTGTTCTGTACATTATTATATTAATTCCATGGTCCTGTACATTATTATATTAATTCCATGGTCCTGTACATTATTATATTAATTCCATGGTGCTGTACATTATTATATTAATTCCATGGTGCTCTGTACATTATTATATTAATTCCATGGTGCTGTACATTATTATATTAATCCCATGGTGCTGTACATTATTATATTAATCCCATGGTGCTGTACATTATTATATTAATTCCATGGTGCTCTGTACATTATTATATTAATCCCATGGTGCTCTGTACATTATTATATTAATTCCATGGTGCTCTGTACATTATTATATTAATCCCATGGTGCTGTACATTATTATATTAATTCCATGGTGCTGTACATTATTATATTAATCCCATGGTGCTGTACATTATTATATTAATTCCATGATGCTCTGTACATTATTATATTAATCCTATGGTGCTCTGTACATTATTATATTAATTCCATGGTGCTCTGTACATTATTATATTAATTCCATTGTGCTCTGTACATTATTATATTAATCCCATGGTGCTCTGTACATTATTATATTAATTCCATGGT
>NW_027439911.1:0-39224 GCF_031893055.1 Leptodactylus fuscus
TGCAAGATCACCCAGCTAGCCTATGATGGGCTGTCACTAGATAGGCTTAACTGTCAACTTTCCCATGGCTGCGTCATTCTCAGCCCGATCTACACTCAAGAGTACACGATCAATGAAGCGCTAAGGGGAAAGTAGAAATCCTGCTTCATTCAAATTGCCGAGCAAGCGATCAATGAAACCCTATGGTGAAAATCAAACTCCGGCATGATACAAGTTGCAAGATCACCCAGCTAGCCTATGATGGGTTGTCACTAGATAGGCTTAACTGTCAACTTTCCCATGGCTGCGACCTTCTCAGCCCGAGCTATACTCAAGAGTACACGATCAATGAAACCCTATGGGGAAAATCAAACTCCGACATGGTACAAGTTGCAAGATCACCCAGCTAGCCTATGATGGGCTGTCACTAGATAGGCTTAACTGTCAACTTTCCCATGGCTGCGTCATTCTCAGCCCGAGCTACACTCAAGAGTACACGATCAATGAAGCGCTAAGGGGAAAGTAGAAATCCTGCTTCATTCAAATTGCCGAGCAAGCGATCAATGAAACCCTATGGTGAAAATCAAACTCCGGCATGATACAAGTTGCAAGATCACCCAGCTAGCCTATGATGGGTTGTCACTAGATAGGCTTAACTGTTAACTTTCACATGGCTGCGACCTTCTCAGCCCGAGCTACACTCAAGAGCACACGATCAATGAAACCCTATGGGGAAAATCAAACTCCGACATGGTACAAGTTGCAAGCTCACCCAGCTGGCCTATGATGGGCTGTCACTAGATAGGCTTAACTGTCAACTTTCCCATGGCTGCGTCATTCTCAGCCCGAGCTACACTCAAGAGTACACGATCAATGAAGCGCTAAGGGGAAAGTAGAAATCCTGCTTCATACAAGTTGCCGAGTAAGCGATCAATGAAACCCTATGGTGAAAATCAAACTCCGGCATGATACAAGTTGCAAGATCACCCAGCTAGCCTATGATGGGTTGTCACTAGATAGGCTTAACTGTCAACTTTCCCATGGCTGCGACCTTCTCAGCCCGAGCTATACTCAAGAGTACACGATCAATGAAACCCTATGGGGAAAATCAAACTCCGACATGGTACAAGTTGCAAGATCACCCAGCTAGCCTATGATGGGCTGTCACTAGATAGGCTTAACTGTCAACTTTCCCATGGCTGCGTCATTCTCAGCCCGAGCTACACTCAAGAGTACACGATCAATGAAGCGCTAAGGGGAAAGTAGAAATCCTGCTTCATACAAGTTGCCGAGTAAGCGATCAATGAAACCCTATGGTGAAAATCAAACCCCGGCATGATACAAGTTGCAAGATCACCCAGCTAGCCTATGATGGGTTGTCACTAGATAGGCTTAACTGTCAACTTTCCCATGGCTGCGACCTTCTCAGCCCGAGCTATACTCAAGAGTACACGATCAATGAAACCCTATGGGGAAAATCAAACTCCGACATGGTACAAGTTGCAAGATCACCCAGCTAGCCTATGATGGGCTGTCACTAGATAGGCTTAACTGTCAACTTTCCCATGGCTGCGTCATTCTCAGCCCGAGCTACACTCAAGAGTACACGATCAATGAAGCGCTAAGGGGAAAGTAGAAATCCTGCTTCATACAAGTTGCCGAGTAAGCGATCAATGAAACCCTATGGTGAAAATCAAACTCCGGCATGATACAAGTTGCAAGATCACCCAGCTAGCCTATGATGGGTTGTCACTAGATAGGCTTAACTGTCAACTTTCCCATGGCTGCGACCTTCTCAGCCCGAGCTATACTCAAGAGTACACGATCAATGAAACCCTATGGGGAAAATCAAACTCCGACATGGTACAAGTTGCAAGATCACCCAGCTAGCCTATGATGGGCTGTCACTAGATAGGCTTAACTGTCAACTTTCCCATGGCTGCGTCATTCTCAGCCCGAGCTACACTCAAGAGTACACGATCAATGAAGCGCTAAGGGGAAAGTAGAAATCCTGCTTCATACAAGTTGCCGAGTAAGCGATCAATGAAACCCTATGGTGAAAATCAAACTCCGGCATGATACAAGTTGCAAGATCACCCAGCTAGCCTATGATGGGTTGTCACTAGATAGGCTTAACTGTCAACTTTCCCATGGCTGCGACCTTCTCAGCCCGAGCTATACTCAAGAGTACACGATCAATGAAACCCTATGGGGAAAATCAAACTCCGACATGGTACAAGTTGCAAGATCACCCAGCTAGCCTATGATGGGCTGTCACTAGATAGGCTTAACTGTCAACTTTCCCATGGTTGCGACATTCTCAGCCCGATCTACACTCAAGAGTACACGATCAATGAAGCGCTAAGGGGAAAGTAGAAATCCTGCTTCATTCAAGTTGCCGAGCAAGCGATCAATGAAACCCTATGGTGAAAATCAAACTCCGACATGGTACAAGTTGCAAGCTCACCCAGCTGGCCTATGATGGGCTGTCACTAGATAGGCTTAACTGTCAACTTTCCCATGGCTGCGTCATTCTCAGCCCGAGCTACACTCAAGAGCACACGATCAATGAAACCCTATGGGGAAAATCAAACTCCGACATGGTACAAGTTGCAAGCTCACCCAGCTGGCCTATGATGGGCTGTCACTAGATAGGCTTAACTGTCAACTTTCCCATGGCTGCGTCATTCTCAGCCCGAGCTACACTCAAGAGTACACGATCAATGAAGCGCTAAGGGGAAAGTAGAAATCCTGCTTCATACAAGTTGCCGAGTAAGCGATCAATGAAACCCTATGGTGAAAATCAAACTCCGGCATGATACAAGTTGCAAGATCACCCAGCTAGCCTATGATGGGTTGTCACTAGATAGGCTTAACTGTCAACTTTCCCATGGCTGCGACCTTCTCAGCCCGAGCTATACTCAAGAGTACACGATCAATGAAACCCTATGGGGAAAATCAAACTCCGACATGGTACAAGTTGCAAGATCACCCAGCTAGCCTATGATGGGCTGTTACTAGATAGGCTTAACTGTCAACTTTCCCATGGTTGCGACATTCTCAGCCCGATCTACACTCAAGAGTACACGATCAATGAAGCGCTAAGGGGAAAGTAGAAATCCTGCTTCATTCAAGTTGCCGAGCAAGCGATCAATGAAACCCTATGGTGAAAATCAAACTCCGACATGGTACAAGTTGCAAGCTCACCCAGCTGGCCTATGATGGGCTGTCAATAGATAGGCTTAACTGTCAACTTTCCCATGGCTGCGTCATTCTCAGCCCGAGCTACACTCAAGAGCACACGATCAATGAAACCCTATGGGGAAAATCAAACTCCGACATGGTACAAGTTGCAAGCTCACCCAGCTGGCCTATGATGGGCTGTCACTAGATAGGCTTAACTGTCAACTTTCCCATGGCTGCGTCATTCTCAGCCCGAGCTACACTCAAGAGTACACGATCAATGAAGCGCTAAGGGGAAAGTAGAAATCCTGCTTCATACAAGTTGCCGAGTAAGCGATCAATGAAACCCTATGGTGAAAATCAAACTCCGGCATGATACAAGTTGCAAGATCACCCAGCTAGCCTATGATGGGTTGTCACTAGATAGGCTTAACTGTCAACTTTCCCATGGCTACGACCTTCTCAGCCCGAGCTATACTCAAGAGTACACGATCAATGAAACCCTATGGGGAAAATCAAACTCCGACATGGTACAAGTTGCAAGATCACCCAGCTAGCCTATGATGGGCTGTCACTAGATAGGCTTAACTGTCAACTTTCCCATGGCTGCGTCATTCTCAGCCCGATCTACACTCAAGAGTACACGATCAATGAAACCCTATGGGGAAAATCAAACTCCGACATGGTACAAGTTGCAAGCTCACCCAGCTAGCCTATGATGGGCTGTCAATAGATAGGCTTAACTGTCAACTTTCCCATGGCTGCGTCATTCTCAGCCCGAGCTACACTCAAGAGTACACGATCAATGAAGCGCTAAGGAGAAAGTAGAAATCCTGCTTCATACAAGTTGCCGAGTAAGCGATCAATGAAACCCTATGGTGAAAATCAAACTCCGGCATGATACAAGTTGCAAGATCACCCAGCTAGCCTATGATGGGTTGTCACTAGATAGGCTTAACTGTCAACTTTCCCATGGCTGCGACCTTCTCAGCCCGAGCTATACTCAAGAGTACACGATCAATGAAACCCTATGGGGAAAATCAAACTCCGACATGGTACAAGTTGCAAGATCACCCAGCTAGCCTATGATGGGCTGTCACTAGATAGGCTTAACTGTCAACTTTCCCATGGCTGCGTCATTCTCAGCCCGATCTACACTCAAGAGTACACGATCAATGAAACCCTATGGGGAAAATCAAACTCCGACATGGTACAAGTTGCAAGCTCACCCAGCTAGCCTATGATGGGCTGTCACTAGATAGGCTTAACTGTCAACTTTCCCATGGCTGCGTCATTCTCAGCCCGAGCTACACTCAAGAGTACACGATCAATGAAGCGCTAAGGGGAAAGTAGAAATCCTGCTTCATACAAGTTGCCGAGTAAGCGATCAATGAAACCCTATGGTGAAAATCAAACTCCGGCATGATACAAGTTGCAAGATCACCCAGCTAGCCTATGATGGGTTGTCACTAGATAGGCTTAACTGTCAACTTTCCCATGGCTGCGACCTTCTCAGCCCGAGCTATACTCAAGAGTACACGATCAATGAAACCCTATGGGGAAAATCAAACTCCGACATGGTACAAGTTGCAAGATCACCCAGCTAGCCTATGATGGGCTGTCACTAGATAGGCTTAACTGTCAACTTTCCCATGGCTGCGTCATTCTCAGCCCGAGCTACACTCAAGAGTACACGATCAATGAAGCGCTAAGGGGAAAGTAGAAATCATGCTTCATTCAAATTGCCGAGCAAGCGATCAATGAAACCCTATGGTGAAAATCAAACTCCGGCATGATACAAGTTGCAAGATCACCCAGCTAGCCTATGATGGGTTGTCACTAGATAGGCTTAACTGTTAACTTTCACATGGCTGCGACCTTGTCAGCCCGAGCTACACTCAAGAGCACACGATCAATGAAACCCTATGGGGAAAATCAAACTCCGACATGGTACAAGTTGCAAGCTCACCCAGCTGGCCTATGATGGGATGTCACTAGATAGGCTTAACTGTCAACTTTCCCATGGCTGCGTCATTCTCAGCCCGAGCTACACTCAAGAGTACACGATCAATGAAGCGCTAAGGGGAAAGTAGAAATCCTGCTTCATACAAGTTGCCGAGTAAGCGATCAATGAAACCCTATGGTGAAAATCAAACTCCGGCATGATACAAGTTGCAAGATCACCCAGCTAGCCTATGATGGGTTGTCACTAGATAGGCTTAACTGTCAACTTTCCCATGGCTGCGACCTTCTCAGCCCGAGCTATACTCAAGAGTACACGATCAATGAAACCCTATGGGGAAAATCAAACTCCGACATGGTACAAGTTGCAAGATCACCCAGCTAGCCTATGATGGGCTGTCACTAGATAGGCTTAACTGTCAACTTTCCCATGGCTGCGTCATTCTCAGCCCGAGCTACACTCAAGAGTACACGATCAATGAAGCGCTAAGGGGAAAGTAGAAATCCTGCTTCATACAAGTTGCCGAGTAAGCGATCAATGAAACCCTATGGTGAAAATCAAACTCCGGCATGATACAAGTTGCAAGATCACCCAGCTAGCCTATGATGGGTTGTCACTAGATAGGCTTAACTGTCAACTTTCCCATGGCTGCGACCTTCTCAGCCCGAGCTATACTCAAGAGTACACGATCAATGAAACCCTATGGGGAAAATCAAACTCCGACATGGTACAAGTTGCAAGATCACCCAGCTAGCCTATGATGGGCTGTCACTAGATAGGCTTAACTGTCAACTTTCCCATGGCTGCGTCATTCTCAGCCCGAGCTACACTCAAGAGTACACGATCAATGGAGCGCTAAGGGGAAAGTAGAAATCCTGCTTCATACAAGTTGCCGAGTAAGCGATCAATGAAACCCTATGGTGAAAATCAAACTCCGGCATGATACAAGTTGCAAGATCACCCAGCTAGCCTATGATGGGTTGTCACTAGATAGGCTTAACTGTCAACTTTCCCATGGCTGCGACCTTCTCAGCCCGAGCTATACTCAAGAGTACACGATCAATGAAACCCTATGGGGAAAATCAAACTCCGACATGGTACAAGTTGCAAGATCACCCAGCTAGCCTATGATGGGCTGTCACTAGATAGGCTTAACTGTCAACTTTCCCATGGCTGCGTCATTCTCAGCCCGAGCTACACTCAAGAGTACACGATCAATGAAGCGCTAAGGGGAAAGTAGAAATCCTGCTTCATTCAAATTGCCGAGCAAGCGATCAATGAAACCCTATGGTGAAAATCAAACTCCGGCATGATACAAGTTGCAAGATCACCCAGCTAGCCCATGATGGGTTGTCACTAGATAAGCTTAACTGTCAACTTTCCCATGGCTGCGACCTTCTCAGCCCGAGCTATACTCAAGAGTACACGATCAATGAAACCCTATGGGGAAAATCAAACTCCGACATGGTACAAGTTGCAAGCTCACCCAGCTAGCCTATGATGGGCTGTCACTAGATAGGCTTAACTGTCAACTTTCCCATGGCTGCGTCATTCTCAGCCCGAGCTACACTCAAGAGTACACGATCAATGAAGCGCTAAGGGGAAAGTAGAAATCCTGCTTCATACAAGTTGCCGAGTAAGCGATCAATGAAACCCTATGGTGAAAATCAAACTCCGGCATGATACAAGTTGCAAGATCACCCAGCTAGCCTATGATGGGTTGTCACTAGATAGGCTTAACTGTCAACTTTCCCATGGCTGCGACCTTCTCAGCCCGAGCTATACTCAAGAGTACACGATCAATGAAACCCTATGGGGAAAATCAAACTCCGACATGGTACAAGTTGCAAGATCACCCAGCTAGCCTATGATGGGCTGTCACTAGATAGGCTTAACTGTCAACTTTCCCATGGCTGCGTCATTCTCAGCCCGATCTACACTCAAGAGTACACGATCAATGAAACCCTATGGGGAAAATCAAACTCCGACATGGTACAAGTTGCAAGCTCACCCAGCTAGCCTATGATGGGCTGTCAATAGATAGGCTTAACTGTCAACTTTCCCATGGCTGCGTCATTCTCAGCCCGAGCTACACTCAAGAGTACACGATCAATGAAGCGCTAAGGAGAAAGTAGAAATCCTGCTTCATACAAGTTGCCGAGTAAGCGATCAATGAAACCCTATGGTGAAAATCAAACTCCGGCATGATACAAGTTGCAAGATCACCCAGCTAGCCTATGATGGGTTGTCACTAGATAGGCTTAACTGTCAACTTTCCCATGGCTGCGACCTTCTCAGCCCGAGCTATACTCAAGAGTACACGATCAATGAAACCCTATGGGGAAAATCAAACTCCGACATGGTACAAGTTGCAAGATCACCCAGCTAGCCTATGATGGGCTGTCACTAGATAGGCTTAACTGTCAACTTTCCCATGGCTGCGTCATTCTCAGCCCGATCTACACTCAAGAGTACACGATCAATGAAACCCTATGGGGAAAATCAAACTCCGACATGGTACAAGTTGCAAGCTCACCCAGCTAGCCTATGATGGGCTGTCACTAGATAGGCTTAACTGTCAACTTTCCCATGGCTGCGTCATTCTCAGCCCGAGCTACACTCAAGAGTACACGATCAATGAAGCGCTAAGGGGAAAGTAGAAATCCTGCTTCATACAAGTTGCCGAGTAAGCGATCAATGAAACCCTATGGTGAAAATCAAACTCCGGCATGATACAAGTTGCAAGATCACCCAGCTAGCCTATGATGGGTTGTCACTAGATAGGCTTAACTGTCAACTTTCCCATGGCTGCGACCTTCTCAGCCCGAGCTATACTCAAGAGTACACGATCAATGAAACCCTATGGGGAAAATCAAACTCCGACATGGTACAAGTTGCAAGATCACCCAGCTAGCCTATGATGGGCTGTCACTAGATAGGCTTAACTGTCAACTTTCCCATGGCTGCGTCATTCTCAGCCCGAGCTACACTCAAGAGTACACGATCAATGAAGCGCTAAGGGGAAAGTAGAAATCCTGCTTCATTCAAATTGCCGAGCAAGCGATCAATGAAACCCTATGGTGAAAATCAAACTCCGGCATGATATAAGTTGCAAGATCACCCAGCTAGCCTATGATGGGTTGTCACTAGATAGGCTTAACTGTTAACTTTCACATGGCTGCGACCTTCTCAGCCCGAGCTACACTCAAGAGCACACGATCAATGAAACCCTATGGGGAAAATCAAACTCCGACATGGTACAAGTTGCAAGCTCACCCAGCTGGCCTATGATGGGATGTCACTAGATAGGCTTAACTGTCAACTTTCCCATGGCTGCGTCATTCTCAGCCCGAGCTACACTCAAGAGTACACGATCAATGAAGCGCTAAGGGGAAAGTAGAAATCCTGCTTCATACAAGTTGCCGAGTAAGCGATCAATGAAACCCTATGGTGAAAATCAAACTCCGGCATGATACAAGTTGCAAGATCACCCAGCTAGCCTATGATGGGTTGTCACTAGATAGGCTTAACTGTCAACTTTCCCATGGCTGCGACCTTCTCAGCCCGAGCTATACTCAAGAGTACACGATCAATGAAACCCTATGGGGAAAATCAAACTCCGACATGGTACAAGTTGCAAGATCACCCAGCTAGCCTATGATGGGCTGTCACTAGATAGGCTTAACTGTCAACTTTCCCATGGCTGCGTCATTCTCAGCCCGAGCTACACTCAAGAGTACACGATCAATGAAGCGCTAAGGGGAAAGTAGAAATCCTGCTTCATACAAGTTGCCGAGTAAGCGATCAATGAAACCCTATAGTGAAAATCAAACTCCGGCATGATACAAGTTGCAAGATCACCCAGCTAGCCTATGATGGGTTGTCACTAGATAGGCTTAACTGTCAACTTTCCCATGGCTGCGACCTTCTCAGCCCGAGCTATACTCAAGAGTACACGATCAATGAAACCCTATGGGGAAAATCGAACTCCGACATGGTACAAGTTGCAAGATCACCCAGCTAGCCTATGATGGGCTGTCACTAGATAGGCTTAACTGTCAACTTTCCCATGGCTGCGTCATTCTCAGCCCGAGCTACACTCAAGAGTACACGATCAATGAAGCGCTAAGGGGAAAGTAGAAATCCTGCTTCATACAAGTTGCCGAGTAAGCGATCAATGAAACCCTATGGTGAAAATCAAACTCCGGCATGATACAAGTTGCAAGATCACCCAGCTAGCCCATGATGGGTTGTCACTAGATAAGCTTAACTGTCAACTTTCCCATGGCTGCGACCTTCTCAGCCCGAGCTATACTCAAGAGTACACGATCAATGAAACCCTATGGGGAAAATCAAACTCCGACATGGTACAAGTTGCAAGCTCACCCAGCTAGCCTATGATGGGCTGTCACTAGATAGGCTTAACTGTCAACTTTCCCATGGCTGCGTCATTCTCAGCCCGAGCTACACTCAAGAGTACACGATCAATGAAGCGCTAAGGGGAAAGTAGAAATCCTGCTTCATACAAGTTGCCGAGTAAGCGATCAATGAAACCCTATGGTGAAAATCAAACTCCGGCATGATACAAGTTGCAAGATCACCCAGCTAGCCTATGATGGGTTGTCACTAGATAGGCTTAACTGTCAACTTTCCCATGGCTGCGACCTTCTCAGCCCGAGCTATACTCAAGAGTACACGATCAATGAAACCCTATGGGGAAAATCAAACTCCGACATGGTACAAGTTGCAAGATCACCCAGCTAGCCTATGATGGGCTGTCACTAGATAGGCTTAACTGTCAACTTTCCCATGGCTGCGTCATTCTCAGCCCGAGCTACACTCAAGAGTACACGATCAATGAAGCGCTAAGGGGAAAGTAGAAATCCTGCTTCATACAAGTTGCCGAGTAAGCGATCAATGAAACCCTATGGTGAAAATCAAACTCCGGCATGATACAAGTTGCAAGATCACCCAGCTAGCCTATGATGGGTTGTCACTAGATAGGCTTAACTGTCAACTTTCCCATGGCTGCGACCTTCTCAGCCCGAGCTATACTCAAGAGTACACGATCAATGAAACCCTATGGGGAAAATCAAACTCCGACATGGTACAAGTTGCAAGATCACCCAGCTAGCCTATGATGGGCTGTCACTAGATAGGCTTAACTGTCAACTTTCCCATGGTTGCGACATTCTCAGCCCGATCTACACTCAAGAGTACACGATCAATGAAGCGCTAAGAGGAAAGTAGAAATCCTGCTTCATTCAAGTTGCCGAGCAAGCGATCAATGAAACCCTATGGTGAAAATCAAACTCCGGCACGATACAAGTTGCAAGATCACCCAGCTAGCCTATGATGGGTTGTCACTAGATAGGCTTAACTGTCAACTTTCCCATGGCTGCGACCTTCTCAGCCCGAGCTATACTCAAGAGTACACGATCAATGAAACCCTATGGGGAAAATCAAACTCCGACATGGTACAAGTTGCAAGATCACGCAGCTAGCCTATGATGGGCTGTCACTAGATAGGCTTAACTGTCAACTTTCCCATGGCTGCGTCATTCTCAGCCCGATCTACACTCAAGAGTACACGATCAATGAAGCGCTAAGGGGAAAGTAGAAATCCTGCTTCATTCAAATTGCCGAGCAAGCGATCAATGAAACCCTATGGTGAAAATCAAACTCCGGCATGATACAAGTTGCAAGATCACCCAGCTAGCCTATGATGGGTTGTCACTAGATAGGCTTAACTGTCAACTTTGCCATGGCTGCGACCTTCTCAGCCCGAGCTATACTCAAGAGTACACGATCAATGAAACCCTATGGGGAAAATCATACTCCGACATGGTACAAGTTGCAAGATCACCCAGCTAGCCTATGATGGGCTGTCACTAGATAGGCTTAACTGTCAACTTTCCCATGGCTGCGTCATTCTCAGCCCGAGCTACACTCAAGAGTACACGATCAATGAAGCGCTAAGGGGAAAGTAGAAATCCTGCTTCATACAAGTTGCCGAGTAAGCGATCAATGAAACCCTATGGTGAAAATCAAACTCCGGCATGATACAAGTTGCAAGATCACCCAGCTAGCCTATGATGGGTTGTCACTAGATAGGCTTAACTGTCAACTTTCCCATGGCTGCGACCTTCTCAGCCCGAGCTATACTCAAGAGTACACGATCAATGAAACCCTATGGGGAAAATCAAACTCCGACATGGTACAAGTTGCAAGATCACCCAGCTAGCCTATGATGGGCTGTCACTAGATAGGCTTAACTGTCAACTTTCCCATGGCTGCGTCATTCTCAGCCCGAGCTACACTCAAGAGTACACGATCAATGAAGCGCTAAGGGGAAAGTAGAAATCCTGCTTCATACAAGTTGCCGAGTAAGCGATCAATGAAACCCTATGGTGAAAATCAAACTCCGGCATGATACAAGTTGCAAGATCACCCAGCTAGCCTATGATGGGTTGTCACTAGATAGGCTTAACTGTCAACTTTCCCATGGCTGCGACCTTCTCAGCCCGAGCTATACTCAAGAGTACACGATCAATGAAACCCTATGGGGAAAATCAAACTCCGACATGGTACAAGTTGCAAGATCACCCAGCTAGCCTATGATGGGCTGTCACTAGATAGGCTTAACTGTCAACTTTCCCATGGTTGCGACATTCTCAGCCCGATCTACACTCAAGAGTACACGATCAATGAAGCGCTAAGGGGAAAGTAGAAATCCTGCTTCATTCAAGTTGCCGAGCAAGCGATCAATGAAACCCTATGGTGAAAATCAAACTCCGGCACGATACAAGTTGCAAGATCACCCAGCTAGCCTATGATGGGTTGTCACTAGATAGGCTTAACTGTCAACTTTCCCATGGCTGCGACCTTCTCAGCCCGAGCTATACTCAAGAGTACACGATCAATGAAACCCTATGGGGAAAATCAAACTCCGACATGGTACAAGTTGCAAGATCACGCAGCTAGCCTATGATGGGCTGTCACTAGATAGGCTTAACTGTCAACTTTCCCATGGCTGCGTCATTCTCAGCCCGATCTACACTCAAGAGTACACGATCAATGAAGCGCTAAGGGGAAAGTAGAAATCCTGCTTCATTCAAATTGCCGAGCAAGCGATCAATGAAACCCTATGGTGAAAATCAAACTCCGACATGGTACAAGTTGCAAGATCACCCAGCTAGCCTATGATGGGTTGTCACTAGATAGGCTTAACTGTCAACTTTGCCATGGCTGCGACCTTCTCAGCCCGAGCTATACTCAAGAGTACACGATCAATGAAACCCTATGGGGAAAATCAAACTCCGACATGGTACAAGTTGCAAGATCACCCAGCTAGCCTATGATGGGCTGTCACTAGATAGGCTTAACTGTCAACTTTCCCATGGCTGCGTCATTCTCAGCCCGAGCTACACTCAAGAGTACACGATCAATGAAGCGCTAAGGGGAAAGTAGAAATCCTGCTTCATTCAAATTGCCGAGCAAGCGATCAATGAAACCCTATGGTGAAAATCAAACTCCGGCATGATACAAGTTGCAAGATCACCCAGCTAGCCTATGATGGGTTGTCACTAGATAGGCTTAACTGTCAACTTTCCCATGGCTGCGACCTTCTCAGCCCGAGCTACACTCAAGAGCACACGATCAATGAAACCCTATGGGGAAAATCAAACTCCGACATGGTACAAGTTGCAAGCTCACCCAGCTGGCCTATGATGGGCTGTCACTAGATAGGCTTAACTGTCAACTTTCCCATGGCTGCGTCATTCTCAGCCCGAGCTACACTCAAGAGTACACGATCAATGAAGCGCTAAGGGGAAAGTAGAAATCCTGCTTCATTCAAATTGCCGAGCAAGCGATCAATGAAACCCTATGGTGAAAATCAAACTCCGGCATGATACAAGTTGCAAGATCACCCAGCTAGCCTATGATGGGTTGTCACTAGATAGGCTTAACTGTCAACTTTCCCATGGCTGCGACCTTCTCAGCCCGAGCTACACTCAAGAGCACACGATCAATGAAACCCTATGGGGAAAATCAAACTCCGACATGGTACAAGTTGCAAGATCACCCAGCTAGCCTATGATGGGCTGTCACTAGATAGGCTTAACTGTCAACTTTCCCATGGCTGCGTCATTCTCAGCCCGAGCTACACTCAAGAGTACACGATCAATGAAGCGCTAAGGAGAAAGTAGAAATCCTGCTTCATACAAGTTGCCGAGTAAGCGATCAATGAAACCCTATGGTGAAAATCAAACTCCGGCATGATACAAGTTGCAAGATCACCCAGCTAGCCTATGATGGGTTGTCACTAGATAGGCTTAACTGTCAACTTTCCCATGGCTGCGACCTTCTCAGCCCGAGCTATACTCAAGAGTACACGATCAATGAAACCCTATGGGGAAAATCAAACTCCGACATGGTACAAGTTGCAAGATCACCCAGCTAGCCTATGATGGGCTGTCACTAGATAGGCTTAACTGTCAACTTTCCCATGGCTGCGTCATTCTCAGCCCGAGCTACACTCAAGAGTACACGATCAATGAAGCGCTAAGGGGAAAGTAGAAATCCTGCTTCATACAAGTTGCCGAGTAAGCGATCAATGAAACCCTATAGTGAAAATCAAACTCCGGCATGATACAAGTTGCAAGATCACCCAGCTAGCCTATGATGGGTTGTCACTAGATAGGCTTAACTGTCAACTTTCCCATGGCTGCGACCTTCTCAGCCCGAGCTATACTCAAGAGTACACGATCAATGAAACCCTATGGGGAAAATCAAACTCCGACATGGTACAAGTTGCAAGATCACCCAGCTAGCCTATGATGGGCTGTCACTAGATAGGCTTAACTGTCAACTTTCCCATGGCTGCGTCATTCTCAGCCCGAGCTACACTCAAGAGTACACGATCAATGAAGCGCTAAGGGGAAAGTAGAAATCCTGCTTCATACAAGTTGCCGAGTAAGCGATCAATGAAACCCTATGGTGAAAATCAAACTCCGGCATGATACAAGTTGCAAGATCACCCAGCTAGCCCATGATGGGTTGTCACTAGATAAGCTTAACTGTCAACTTTCCCATGGCTGCGACCTTCTCAGCCCGAGCTATACTCAAGAGTACACGATCAATGAAACCCTATGGGGAAAATCAAACTCCGACATGGTACAAGTTGCAAGCTCACCCAGCTAGCCTATGATGGGCTGTCACTAGATAGGCTTAACTGTCAACTTTCCCATGGCTGCGTCATTCTCAGCCCGAGCTACACTCAAGAGTACACGATCAATGAAGCGCTAAGGGGAAAGTAGAAATCCTGCTTCATACAAGTTGCCGAGTAAGCGATCAATGAAACCCTATGGTGAAAATCAAACTCCGGCATGATACAAGTTGCAAGATCACCCAGCTAGCCTATGATGGGTTGTCACTAGATAGGCTTAACTGTCAACTTTCCCATGGCTGCGACCTTCTCAGCCCGAGCTATACTCAAGAGTACACGATCAATGAAACCCTATGGGGAAAATCAAACTCCGACATGGTACAAGTTGCAAGATCACCCAGCTAGCCTATGATGGGCTGTCACTAGATAGGCTTAACTGTCAACTTTCCCATGGCTGCGTCATTCTCAGCCCGAGCTACACTCAAGAGTACACGATCAATGAAGCGCTAAGGGGAAAGTAGAAATCCTGCTTCATACAAGTTGCCGAGTAAGCGATCAATGAAACCCTATGGTGAAAATCAAACTCCGGCATGATACAAGTTGCAAGATCACCCAGCTAGCCTATGATGGGTTGTCACTAGATAGGCTTAACTGTCAACTTTCCCATGGCTGCGACCTTCTCAGCCCGAGCTATACTCAAGAGTACACGATCAATGAAACCCTATGGGGAAAATCAAACTCCGACATGGTACAAGTTGCAAGATCACCCAGCTAGCCTATGATGGGCTGTCACTAGATAGGCTTAACTGTCAACTTTCCCATGGTTGCGACATTCTCAGCCCGATCTACACTCAAGAGTACACGATCAATGAAGCGCTAAGGGGAAAGTAGAAATCCTGCTTCATTCAAGTTGCCGAGCAAGCGATCAATGAAACCCTATGGTGAAAATCAAACTCCGGCACGATACAAGTTGCAAGATCACCCAGCTAGCCTATGATGGGTTGTCACTAGATAGGCTTAACTGTCAACTTTCCCATGGCTGCGACCTTCTCAGCCCGAGCTATACTCAAGAGTACACGATCAATGAAACCCTATGGGGAAAATCAAACTCCGACATGGTACAAGTTGCAAGATCACGCAGCTAGCCTATGATGGGCTGTCACTAGATAGGCTTAACTGTCAACTTTCCCATGGCTGCGTCATTCTCAGCCCGATCTACACTCAAGAGTACACGATCAATGAAGCGCTAAGGGGAAAGTAGAAATCCTGCTTCATTCAAATTGCCGAGCAAGCGATCAATGAAACCCTATGGTGAAAATCAAACTCCGGCATGATACAAGTTGCAAGATCACCCAGCTAGCCTATGATGGGTTGTCACTAGATAGGCTTAACTGTCAACTTTGCCATGGCTGCGACCTTCTCAGCCCGAGCTATACTCAAGAGTACACGATCAATGAAACCCTATGGGGAAAATCATACTCCGACATGGTACAAGTTGCAAGATCACCCAGCTAGCCTATGATGGGCTGTCACTAGATAGGCTTAACTGTCAACTTTCCCATGGCTGCGTCATTCTCAGCCCGAGCTACACTCAAGAGTACACGATCAATGAAGCGCTAAGGGGAAAGTAGAAATCCTGCTTCATACAAGTTGCCGAGTAAGCGATCAATGAAACCCTATGGTGAAAATCAAACTCCGGCATGATACAAGTTGCAAGATCACCCAGCTAGCCTATGATGGGTTGTCACTAGATAGGCTTAACTGTCAACTTTCCCATGGCTGCGACCTTCTCAGCCCGAGCTATACTCAAGAGTACACGATCAATGAAACCCTATGGGGAAAATCAAACTCCGACATGGTACAAGTTGCAAGATCACCCAGCTAGCCTATGATGGGCTGTCACTAGATAGGCTTAACTGTCAACTTTCCCATGGCTGCGTCATTCTCAGCCCGAGCTACACTCAAGAGTACACGATCAATGAAGCGCTAAGGGGAAAGTAGAAATCCTGCTTCATACAAGTTGCCGAGTAAGCGATCAATGAAACCCTATGGTGAAAATCAAACTCCGGCATGATACAAGTTGCAAGATCACCCAGCTAGCCTATGATGGGTTGTCACTAGATAGGCTTAACTGTCAACTTTCCCATGGCTGCGACCTTCTCAGCCCGAGCTATACTCAAGAGTACACGATCAATGAAACCCTATGGGGAAAATCAAACTCCGACATGGTACAAGTTGCAAGATCACCCAGCTAGCCTATGATGGGCTGTCACTAGATAGGCTTAACTGTCAACTTTCCCATGGTTGCGACATTCTCAGCCCGATCTACACTCAAGAGTACACGATCAATGAAGCGCTAAGGGGAAAGTAGAAATCCTGCTTCATTCAAGTTGCCGAGCAAGCGATCAATGAAACCCTATGGTGAAAATCAAACTCCGGCACGATACAAGTTGCAAGATCACCCAGCTAGCCTATGATGGGTTGTCACTAGATAGGCTTAACTGTCAACTTTCCCATGGCTGCGACCTTCTCAGCCCGAGCTATACTCAAGAGTACACGATCAATGAAACCCTATGGGGAAAATCAAACTCCGACATGGTACAAGTTGCAAGATCACGCAGCTAGCCTATGATGGGCTGTCACTAGATAGGCTTAACTGTCAACTTTCCCATGGCTGCGTCATTCTCAGCCCGATCTACACTCAAGAGTACACGATCAATGAAGCGCTAAGGGGAAAGTAGAAATCCTGCTTCATTCAAATTGCCGAGCAAGCGATCAATGAAACCCTATGGTGAAAATCAAACTCCGGCATGATACAAGTTGCAAGATCACCCAGCTAGCCTATGATGGGTTGTCACTAGATAGGCTTAACTGTCAACTTTGCCATGGCTGCGACCTTCTCAGCCCGAGCTATACTCAAGAGTACACGATCAATGAAACCCTATGGGGAAAATCAAACTCCGACATGGTACAAGTTGCAAGATCACCCAGCTAGCCTATGATGGGCTGTCACTAGATAGGCTTAACTGTCAACTTTCCCATGGCTGCGTCATTCTCAGCCCGAGCTACACTCAAGAGTACACGATCAATGAAGCGCTAAGGGGAAAGTAGAAATCCTGCTTCATTCAAATTGCCGAGCAAGCGATCAATGAAACCCTATGGTGAAAATCAAACTCCGGCATGATACAAGTTGCAAGATCACCCAGCTAGCCTATGATGGGTTGTCACTAGATAGGCTTAACTGTTAACTTTCACATGGCTGCGACCTTCTCAGCCCGAGCTACACTCAAGAGCACACGATCAATGAAACCCTATGGGGAAAATCAAACTCCGACATGGTACAAGTTGCAAGCTCACCCAGCTGGCCTATGATGGGCTGTCACTAGATAGGCTTAACTGTCAACTTTCCCATGGCTGCGTCATTCTCAGCCCGAGCTACACTCAAGAGTACACGATCAATGAAGCGCTAAGGGGAAAGTAGAAATCCTGCTTCATACAAGTTGCCGAGTAAGCGATCAATGAAACCCTATGGTGAAAATCAAACTCCGGCATGATACAAGTTGCAAGATCACCCAGCTAGCCTATGATGGGTTGTCACTAGATAGGCTTAACTGTCAACTTTCCCATGGCTGCGACCTTCTCAGCCCGAGCTATACTCAAGAGTACACGATCAATGAAACCCTATGGGGAAAATCAAACTCCGACATGGTACAAGTTGCAAGATCACCCAGCTAGCCTATGATGGGCTGTCACTAGATAGGCTTAACTGTCAACTTTCCCATGGCTGCGTCATTCTCAGCCCGAGCTACACTCAAGAGTACACGATCAATGAAGCGCTAAGGAGAAAGTAGAAATCCTGCTTCACACAAGTTGCCGAGTAAGCGATCAATGAAACCCTATGGTGAAAATCAAACTCCGGCATGATACAAGTTGCAAGATCACCCAGCTAGCCTATGATGGGTTGTCACTAGATAGGCTTAACTGTCAACTTTCCCATGGCTGCGACCTTCTCAGCCCGAGCTATACTCAAGAGTACACGATCAATGAAACCCTATGGGGAAAATCAAACTCCGACATGGTACAAGTTGCAAGATCACCCAGCTAGCCTATGATGGGCTGTCACTAGATAGGCTTAACTGTCAACTTTCCCATGGCTGCGTCATTCTCAGCCCGATCTACACTCAAGAGTACACGATCAATGAAACCCTATGGGGAAAATCAAACTCCGACATGGTACAAGTTGCAAGCTCACCCAGCTAGCCTATGATGGGCTGTCACTAGATAGGCTTAACTGTCAACTTTCCCATGGCTGCGTCATTCTCAGCCCGAGCTACACTCAAGAGTACACGATCAATGAAGCGCTAAGGGGAAAGTAGAAATCCTGCTTCATACAAGTTGCCGAGTAAGCGATCAATGAAACCCTATGGTGAAAATCAAACTCCGGCATGATACGAGTTGCAAGATCACCCAGCTAGCCTATGATGGGTTGTCACTAGATAGGCTTAACTGTCAACTTTCCCATGGCTGCGACCTTCTCAGCCCGAGCTATACTCAAGAGTACACGATCAATGAAACCCTATGGGGAAAATCAAACTCCGACATGGTACAAGTTGCAAGATCACCCAGCTAGCCTATGATGGGCTGTCACTAGATAGGCTTAACTGTCAACTTTCCCATGGCTGCGTCATTCTCAGCCTGAGCTACACTCAAGAGTACACGATCAATGAAGCGCTAAGGGGAAAGTAGAAATCCTGCTTCATTCAAATTGCCGAGCAAGCGATCAATGAAACCCTATGGTGAAAATCAAACTCCGGCATGATACAAGTTGCAAGATCACCCAGCTAGCCTATGATGGGTTGTCACTAGATAGGCTTAACTGTTAACTTTCACATGGCTGCGACCTTCTCAGCCCGAGCTACACTCAAGAGCACACGATCAATGAAACCCTATGGGGAAAATCAAACTCCGACATGGTACAAGTTGCAAGCTCACCCAGCTGGCCTATGATGGGATGTCACTAGATAGGCTTAACTGTCAACTTTCCCATGGCTGCGTCATTCTCAGCCCGAGCTACACTCAAGAGTACACGATCAATGAAGCGCTAAGGGGAAAGTAGAAATCCTGCTTCATACAAGTTGCCGAGTAAGCGATCAATGAAACCCTATGGTGAAAATCAAACTCCGGCATGATACAAGTTGCAAGATCACCCAGCTAGCCTATGATGGGTTGTCACTAGATAGGCTTAACTGTCAACTTTCCCATGGCTGCGACCTTCTCAGCCCGAGCTATACTCAAGAGTACACGATCAATGAAACCCTATGGGGAAAATCAAACTCCGACATGGTACAAGTTGCAAGATCACCCAGCTAGCCTATGATGGGCTGTCACTAGATAGGCTTAACTGTCAACTTTCCCATGGCTGCGTCATTCTCAGCCCGAGCTACACTCAAGAGTACACGATCAATGAAGCGCTAAGGGGAAAGTAGAAATCCTGCTTCATTCAAATTGCCGAGCAAGCGATCAATGAAACCCTATGGTGAAAATCAAACTCCGGCATGATACAAGTTGCAAGATCACCCAGCTAGCCCATGATGGGTTGTCACTAGATAAGCTTAACTGTCAACTTTCCCATGGCTGCGACCTTCTCAGCCCGAGCTATACTCAAGAGTACACGATCAATGAAACCCTATGGGGAAAATCAAACTCCGACATGGTACAAGTTGCAAGCTCACCCAGCTAGCCTATGATGGGCTGTCACTAGATAGGCTTAACTGTCAACTTTCCCATGGCTGCGTCATTCTCAGCCCGAGCTACACTCAAGAGTACACGATCAATGAAGCGCTAAGGGGAAAGTAGAAATCCTGCTTCATACAAGTTGCCGAGTAAGCGATCAATGAAACCCTATGGTGAAAATCAAACTCCGGCATGATACAAGTTGCAAGATCACCCAGCTAGCCTATGATGGGTTGTCACTAGATAGGCTTAACTGTCAACTTTCCCATGGCTGCGACCTTCTCAGCCCGAGCTATACTCAAGAGTACACGATCAATGAAACCCTATGGGGAAAATCAAACTCCGACATGGTACAAGTTGCAAGATCACCCAGCTAGCCTATGATGGGCTGTCACTAGATAGGCTTAACTGTCAACTTTCCCATGGCTGCGTCATTCTCAGCCCGAGCTACACTCAAGAGTACACGATCAATGAAGCGCTAAGGGGAAAGTAGAAATCCTGCTTCATACAATTTGCCGAGTAAGCGATCAATGAAACCCTATGGTGAAAATCAAACTCCGGCATGATACAAGTTGCAAGATCACCCAGCTAGCCTATGATGGGTTGTCACTAGATAGGCTTAACTGTCAACTTTCCCATGGCTGCGACCTTCTCAGCCCGAGCTATACTCAAGAGTACACGATCAATGAAACCCTATGGGGAAAATCAAACTCCGACATGGTACAAGTTGCAAGATCACCCAGCTAGCCTATGATGGGCTGTCACTAGATAGGCTTAACTGTCAACTTTCCCATGGCTGCGTCATTCTCAGCCCGAGCTACACTCAAGAGTACACGATCAATGAAGCGCTAAGGGGAAAGTAGAAATCCTGCTTCATACAAGTTGCCGAGTAAGCGATCAATGAAACCCTATGGTGAAAATCAAACCCCGGCATGATACAAGTTGCAAGATCACCCAGCTAGCCTATGATGGGTTGTCACTAGATAGGCTTAACTGTCAACTTTCCCATGGCTGCGACCTTCTCAGCCCGAGCTATACTCAAGAGTACACGATCAATGAAACCCTATGGGGAAAATCAAACTCCGACATGGTACAAGTTGCAAGATCACCCAGCTAGCCTATGATGGGCTGTCACTAGATAGGCTTAACTGTCAACTTTCCCATGGCTGCGTCATTCTCAGCCCGAGCTACACTCAAGAGTACACGATCAATGAAGCGCTAAGGGGAAAGTAGAAATCCTGCTTCATACAAGTTGCCGAGTAAGCGATCAATGAAACCCTATGGTGAAAATCAAACTCCGGCATGATACAAGTTGCAAGATCACCCAGCTAGCCTATGATGGGTTGTCACTAGATAGGCTTAACTGTCAACTTTCCCATGGCTGCGACCTTCTCAGCCCGAGCTATACTCAAGAGTACACGATCAATGAAACCCTATGGGGAAAATCAAACTCCGACATGGTACAAGTTGCAAGATCACCCAGCTAGCCTATGATGGGCTGTTACTAGATAGGCTTAACTGTCAACTTTCCCATGGTTGCGACATTCTCAGCCCGATCTACACTCAAGAGTACACGATCAATGAAGCGCTAAGGGGAAAGTAGAAATCCTGCTTCATTCAAGTTGCCGAGCAAGCGATCAATGAAACCCTATGGTGAAAATCAAACTCCGACATGGTACAAGTTGCAAGCTCACCCAGCTGGCCTATGATGGGCTGTCAATAGATAGGCTTAACTGTCAACTTTCCCATGGCTGCGTCATTCTCAGCCCGAGCTACACTCAAGAGCACACGATCAATGAAACCCTATGGGGAAAATCAAACTCCGACATGGTACAAGTTGCAAGCTCACCCAGCTGGCCTATGATGGGCTGTCACTAGATAGGCTTAACTGTCAACTTTCCCATGGCTGCGTCATTCTCAGCCCGAGCTACACTCAAGAGTACACGATCAATGAAGCGCTAAGGGGAAAGTAGAAATCCTGCTTCATACAAGTTGCCGAGTAAGCGATCAATGAAACCCTATGGTGAAAATCAAACTCCGGCATGATACAAGTTGCAAGATCACCCAGCTAGCCTATGATGGGTTGTCACTAGATAGGCTTAACTGTCAACTTTCCCATGGCTACGACCTTCTCAGCCCGAGCTATACTCAAGAGTACACGATCAATGAAACCCTATGGGGAAAATCAAACTCCGACATGGTACAAGTTGCAAGATCACCCAGCTAGCCTATGATGGGCTGTCACTAGATAGGCTTAACTGTCAACTTTCCCATGGCTGCGTCATTCTCAGCCCGATCTACACTCAAGAGTACACGATCAATGAAACCCTATGGGGAAAATCAAACTCCGACATGGTACAAGTTGCAAGCTCACCCAGCTAGCCTATGATGGGCTGTCAATAGATAGGCTTAACTGTCAACTTTCCCATGGCTGCGTCATTCTCAGCCCGAGCTACACTCAAGAGTACACGATCAATGAAGCGCTAAGGAGAAAGTAGAAATCCTGCTTCATACAAGTTGCCGAGTAAGCGATCAATGAAACCCTATGGTGAAAATCAAACTCCGGCATGATACAAGTTGCAAGATCACCCAGCTAGCCTATGATGGGTTGTCACTAGATAGGCTTAACTGTCAACTTTCCCATGGCTGCGACCTTCTCAGCCCGAGCTATACTCAAGAGTACACGATCAATGAAACCCTATGGGGAAAATCAAACTCCGACATGGTACAAGTTGCAAGATCACCCAGCTAGCCTATGATGGGCTGTCACTAGATAGGCTTAACTGTCAACTTTCCCATGGCTGCGTCATTCTCAGCCCGATCTACACTCAAGAGTACACGATCAATGAAACCCTATGGGGAAAATCAAACTCCGACATGGTACAAGTTGCAAGCTCACCCAGCTAGCCTATGATGGGCTGTCACTAGATAGGCTTAACTGTCAACTTTCCTATGGCTGCGTCATTCTCAGCCCGAGCTACACTCAAGAGTACACGATCAATGAAGCGCTAAGGGGAAAGTAGAAATCCTGCTTCATACAAGTTGCCGAGTAAGCGATCAATGAAACCCTATGGTGAAAATCAAACTCCGGCATGATACAAGTTGCAAGATCACCCAGCTAGCCTATGATGGGTTGTCACTAGATAGGCTTAACTGTCAACTTTCCCATGGCTGCGACCTTCTCAGCCCGAGCTATACTCAAGAGTACACGATCAATGAAACCCTATGGGGAAAATCAAACTCCGACATGGTACAAGTTGCAAGATCACCCAGCTAGCCTATGATGGGCTGTCACTAGATAGGCTTAACTGTCAACTTTCCCATGGCTGCGTCATTCTCAGCCCGAGCTACACTCAAGAGTACACGATCAATGAAGCGCTAAGGGGAAAGTAGAAATCATGCTTCATTCAAATTGCCGAGCAAGCGATCAATGAAACCCTATGGTGAAAATCAAACTCCGGCATGATACAAGTTGCAAGATCACCCAGCTAGCCTATGATGGGTTGTCACTAGATAGGCTTAACTGTTAACTTTCACATGGCTGCGACCTTGTCAGCCCGAGCTACACTCAAGAGCACACGATCAATGAAACCCTATGGGGAAAATCAAACTCCGACATGGTACAAGTTGCAAGCTCACCCAGCTGGCCTATGATGGGATGTCACTAGATAGGCTTAACTGTCAACTTTCCCATGGCTGCGTCATTCTCAGCCCGAGCTACACTCAAGAGTACACGATCAATGAATCGCTAAGGGGAAAGTAGAAATCCTGCTTCATACAAGTTGCCGAGTAAGCGATCAATGAAACCCTATGGTGAAAATCAAACTCCGGCATGATACAAGTTGCAAGATCACCCAGCTAGCCTATGATGGGTTGTCACTAGATAGGCTTAACTGTCAACTTTCCCATGGCTGCGACCTTCTCAGCCCGAGCTATACTCAAGAGTACACGATCAATGAAACCCTATGGGGAAAATCAAACTCCGACATGGTACAAGTTGCAAGATCACCCAGCTAGCCTATGATGGGCTGTCACTAGATAGGCTTAACTGTCAACTTTCCCATGGCTGCGTCATTCTCAGCCCGAGCTACACTCAAGAGTACACGATCAATGAAGCGCTAAGGGGAAAGTAGAAATCCTGCTTCATACAAGTTGCCGAGTAAGCGATCAATGAAACCCTATGGTGAAAATCAAACTCCGGCATGATACAAGTTGCAAGATCACCCAGCTAGCCTATGATGGGTTGTCACTAGATAGGCTTAACTGTCAACTTTCCCATGGCTGCGACCTTCTCAGCCCGAGCTATACTCAAGAGTACACGATCAATGAAACCCTATGGGGAAAATCAAACTCCGACATGGTACAAGTTGCAAGATCACCCAGCTAGCCTATGATGGGCTGTCACTAGATAGGCTTAACTGTCAACTTTCCCATGGCTGCGTCATTCTCAGCCCGAGCTACACTCAAGAGTACACGATCAATGAAGCGCTAAGGGGAAAGTAGAAATCCTGCTTCATACAAGTTGCCGAGTAAGCGATCAATGAAACCCTATGGTGAAAATCAAACTCCGGCATGATACAAGTTGCAAGATCACCCAGCTAGCCTATGATGGGTTGTCACTAGATAGGCTTAACTGTCAACTTTCCCATGGCTGCGACCTTCTCAGCCCGAGCTATACTCAAGAGTACACGATCAATGAAACCCTATGGGGAAAATCAAACTCCGACATGGTACAAGTTGCAAGATCACCCAGCTAGCCTATGATGGGCTGTCACTAGATAGGCTTAACTGTCAACTTTCCCATGGTTGCGACATTCTCAGCCCGATCTACACTCAAGAGTACACGATCAATGAAGCGCTAAGGGGAAAGTAGAAATCCTGCTTCATTCAAGTTGCCGAGCAAGCGATCAATGAAACCCTATGGTGAAAATCAAACTCCGGCACGATACAAGTTGCAAGATCACCCAGCTAGCCTATGATGGGTTGTCACTAGATAGGCTTAACTGTCAACTTTCCCATGGCTGCGACCTTCTCAGCCCGAGCTATACTCAAGAGTACACGATCAATGAAACCCTAAGGGGAAAATCAAACTCCGACATGGTACAAGTTGCAAGATCACCCAGCTAGCCTATGATGGGCTGTCACTAGATAGGCTTAACTGTCAACTTTCCCATGGCTGCGTCATTCCCAGCCCGATCTACACTCAAGAGTACACGATCAATGAAGCGCTAAGGGGAAAGTAGAAATCCTGCTTCATTCAAATTGCCGAGCAAGCGATCAATGAAACCCTATGGTGAAAATCAAACTCCGGCATGATACAAGTTGCAAGATCACCCAGCTAGCCTATGATGGGTTGTCACTAGATAGGCTTAACTGTCAACTTTCCCATGGCTGCGACCTTCTCAGCCCGAGCTATACTCAAGAGTACACGATCAATGAAACCCTATGGGGAAAATCAAACTCCGACATGGTACAAGTTGCAAGATCACCCAGCTAGCCTATGATGGGCTGTCACTAGATAGGCTTAACTGTCAACTTTCCCATGGCTGCGTCATTCTCAGCCCGAGCTACACTCAAGAGTACACGATCAATGAAGCGCTAAGGGGAAAGTAGAAATCCTGCTTCATTCAAATTGCCGAGCAAGCGATCAATGAAACCCTATGGTGAAAATCAAACTCCGGCATGATACAAGTTGCAAGATCACCCAGCTAGCCTATGATGGGTTGTCACTAGATAGGCTTAACTGTTAACTTTCACATGGCTGCGACCTTCTCAGCCCGAGCTACACTCAAGAGCACACGATCAATGAAACCCTATGGGGAAAATCAAACTCCGACATGGTACAAGTTGCAAGCTCACCCAGCTGGCCTATGATGGGCTGTCACTAGATAGGCTTAACTGTCAACTTTCCCATGGCTGCGTCATTCTCAGCCCGAGCTACACTCAAGAGTACACGATCAATGAAGCGCTAAGGGGAAAGTAGAAATCCTGCTTCATACAAGTTGCCGAGTAAGCGATCAATGAAACCCTATGGTGAAAATCAAACTCCGGCATGATACAAGTTGCAAGATCACCCAGCTAGCCTATGATGGGTTGTCACTAGATAGGCTTAACTGTCAACTTTCCCATGGCTGCGACCTTCTCAGCCCGAGCTATACTCAAGAGTACACGATCAATGAAACCCTATGGGGAAAATCAAACTCCGACATGGTACAAGTTGCAAGATCACCCAGCTAGCCTATGATGGGCTGTCACTAGATAGGCTTAACTGTCAACTTTCCCATGGCTGCGTCATTCTCAGCCCGAGCTACACTCAAGAGTACACGATCAATGAAGCGCTAAGGAGAAAGTAGAAATCCTGCTTCACACAAGTTGCCGAGTAAGCGATCAATGAAACCCTATGGTGAAAATCAAACTCCGGCATGATACAAGTTGCAAGATCACCCAGCTAGCCTATGATGGGTTGTCACTAGATAGGCTTAACTGTCAACTTTCCCATGGCTGCGACCTTCTCAGCCCGAGCTATACTCAAGAGTACACGATCAATGAAACCCTATGGGGAAAATCAAACTCCGACATGGTACAAGTTGCAAGATCACCCAGCTAGCCTATGATGGGCTGTCACTAGATAGGCTTAACTGTCAACTTTCCCATGGCTGCGTCATTCTCAGCCCGATCTACACTCAAGAGTACACGATCAATGAAACCCTATGGGGAAAATCAAACTCCGACATGGTACAAGTTGCAAGCTCACCCAGCTAGCCTATGATGGGCTGTCACTAGATAGGCTTAACTGTCAACTTTCCCATGGCTGCGTCATTCTCAGCCCGAGCTACACTCAAGAGTACACGATCAATGAAGCGCTAAGGAGAAAGTAGAAATCCTGCTTCACACAAGTTGCCGAGTAAGCGATCAATGAAACCCTATGGTGAAAATCAAACTCCGGCATGATACAAGTTGCAAGATCACCCAGCTAGCCTATGATGGGTTGTCACTAGATAGGCTTAACTGTCAACTTTCCCATGGCTGCGACCTTCTCAGCCCGAGCTATACTCAAGAGTACACGATCAATGAAACCCTATGGGGAAAATCAAACTCCGACATGGTACAAGTTGCAAGATCACCCAGCTAGCCTATGATGGGCTGTCACTAGATAGGCTTAACTGTCAACTTTCCCATGGCTGCGTCATTCTCAGCCCGAGCTACACTCAAGAGTACACGATCAATGAAGCGCTAAGGGGAAAGTCGAAATCCTGCTTCATTCAAATTGCCGAGCAAGCGATCAATGAAACCCTATGGTGAAAATCAAACTCCGGCATGATACAAGTTGCAAGATCACCCAGCTAGCCTATGATGGGTTGTCACTAGATAGGCTTAACTGTTAACTTTCACATGGCTGCGACCTTCTCAGCCCGAGCTACACTCAAGAGCACACGATCAATGAAACCCTATGGGGAAAATCAAACTCCGACATGGTACAAGTTGCAAGCTCACCCAGCTGGCCTATGATGGGATGTCACTAGATAGGCTTAACTGTCAACTTTCCCATGGCTGCGTCATTCTCAGCCCGAGCTACACTCAAGAGTACACGATCAATGAAGCGCTAAGGGGAAAGTAGAAATCCTGCTTCATACAAGTTGCCGAGTAAGCGATCAATGAAACCCTATGGTGAAAATCAAACTCCGGCATGATACAAGTTGCAAGATCACCCAGCTAGCCTATGATGGGTTGTCACTAGATAGGCTTAACTGTCAACTTTCCCATGGCTGCGACCTTCTCAGCCCGAGCTATACTCAAGAGTACACGATCAATGAAACCCTATGGGGAAAATCAAACTCCGACATGGTACAAGTTGCAAGATCACCCAGCTAGCCTATGATGGGCTGTCACTAGATAGGCTTAACTGTCAACTTTCCCATGGCTGCGTCATTCTCAGCCCGAGCTACACTCAAGAGTACACGATCAATGAAGCGCTAAGGGGAAAGTAGAAATCCTGCTTCATACAAGTTGCCGAGTAAGCGATCAATGAAACCCTATGGTGAAAATCAAACTCCGGCATGATACAAGTTGCAAGATCACCCAGCTAGCCTATGATGGGTTGTCACTAGATAGGCTTAACTGTCAACTTTCCCATGGCTGCGACCTTCTCAGCCCGAGCTATACTCAAGAGTACACGATCAATGAAACCCTATGGGGAAAATCAAACTCCGACATGGTACAAGTTGCAAGATCACCCAGCTAGCCTATGATGGGCTGTCACTAGATAGGCTTAACTGTCAACTTTCCCATGGCTGCGTCATTCTCAGCCCGAGCTACACTCAAGAGTACACGATCAATGAAGCGCTAAGGGGAAAGTAGAAATCCTGCTTCATACAAGTTGCCGAGTAAGCGATCAATGAAACCCTATGGTGAAAATCAAACTCCGGCATGATACAAGTTGCAAGATCACCCAGCTAGCCCATGATGGGTTGTCACTAGATAAGCTTAACTGTCAACTTTCCCATGGCTGCGACCTTCTCAGCCCGAGCTATACTCAAGAGTACACGATCCATGAAACCCTATGGGGAAAATCAAACTCCGACATGGTACAAGTTGCAAGCTCACCCAGCTAGCCTATGATGGGCTGTCACTAGATAGGCTTAACTGTCAACTTTCCCATGGCTGCGTCATTCTCAGCCCGAGCTACACTCAAGAGTACACGATCAATGAAGCGCTAAGGGGAAAGTAGAAATCCTGCTTCATACAAGTTGCCGAGTAAGCGATCAATGAAACCCTATGGTGAAAATCAAACTCCGGCATGATACAAGTTGCAAGATCACCCAGCTAGCCTATGATGGGTTGTCACTAGATAGGCTTAACTGTCAACTTTCCCATGGCTGCGACCTTCTCAGCCCGAGCTATACTCAAGAGTACACGATCAATGAAACCCTATGGGGAAAATCAAACTCCGACATGGTACAAGTTGCAAGATCACCCAGCTAGCCTATGATGGGCTGTCACTAGATAGGCTTAACTGTCAACTTTCCCATGGCTGCGTCATTCTCAGCCCGATCTACACTCAAGAGTACACGATCAATGAAACCCTATGGGGAAAATCAAACTCCGACATGGTACAAGTTGCAAGCTCACCCAGCTGGCCTATGATGGGATGTCACTAGATAGGCTTAACTGTCAACTTTCCCATGGCTGCGTCATTCTCAGCCCGAGCTACACTCAAGAGTACACGATCAATGAAGCGCTAAGGGGAAAGTAGAAATCCTGCTTCATACAAGTTGCCGAGTAAGCGATCAATGAAACCCTATGGTGAAAATCAAACTCCGGCATGATACAAGTTGCAAGATCACCCAGCTAGCCTATGATGGGTTGTCACTAGATAGGCTTAACTGTCAACTTTCCCATGGCTGCGACCTTCTCAGCCCGAGCTATACTCAAGAGTACACGATCAATGAAACCCTATGGGGAAAATCAAACTCCGACATGGTACAAGTTGCAAGATCACCCAGCTAGCCTATGATGGGCTGTCACTAGATAGGCTTAACTGTCAACTTTCCCATGGCTGCGTCATTCTCAGCCCGAGCTACACTCAAGAGTACACGATCAATGAAGCGCTAAGGGGAAAGTAGAAATCCTGCTTCATACAAGTTGCCGAGTACGCGATCAATGAAACCCTATGGTGAAAATCAAACTCCGGCATGATACAAGTTGCAAGATCACCCAGCTAGCCTATGATGGGTTGTCACTAGATAGGCTTAACTGTCAACTTTCCCATGGCTGCGACCTTCTCAGCCCGAGCTATACTCAAGAGTACACGATCAATGAAACCCTATGGGGAAAATCAAACTCCGACATGGTACAAGTTGCAAGATCACCCAGCTAGCCTATGATGGGCTGTCACTAGATAGGCTTAACTGTCAACTTTCCCATGGCTGCGTCATTCTCAGCCCGAGCTACACTCAAGAGTACACGATCAATGAAGCGCTAAGGGGAAAGTAGAAATCCTGCTTCATACAAGTTGCCGAGTAAGCGATCAATGAAACCCTATGGTGAAAATCAAACTCCGGCATGATACAAGTTGCAAGATCACCCAGCTAGCCCATGATGGGTTGTCACTAGATAAGCTTAACTGTCAACTTTCCCATGGCTGCGACCTTCTCAGCCCGAGCTATACTCAAGAGTACACGATCAATGAAACCCTATGGGGAAAATCAAACTCCGACATGGTACAAGTTGCAAGCTCACCCAGCTAGCCTATGATGGGCTGTCACTAGATAGGCTTAACTGTCAACTTTCCCATGGCTGCGTCATTCTCAGCCCGAGCTACACTCAAGAGTACACGATCAATGAAGCGCTAAGGGGAAAGTAGAAATCCTGCTTCATACAAGTTGCCGAGTAAGCGATCAATGAAACCCTATGGTGAAAATCAAACTCCGGCATGATACAAGTTGCAAGATCACCCAGCTAGCCTATGATGGGTTGTCACTAGATAGGCTTAACTGTCAACTTTCCCATGGCTGCGACCTTCTCAGCCCGAGCTATACTCAAGAGTACACGATCAATGAAACCCTATGGGGAAAATCAAACTCCGACATGGTACAAGTTGCAAGATCACCCAGCTAGCCTATGATGGGCTGTCACTAGATAGGCTTAACTGTCAACTTTCCCATGGCTGCGTCATTCTCAGCCCGAGCTACACTCAAGAGTACACGATCAATGAAGCGCTAAGGGGAAAGTAGAAATCCTGCTTCATTCAAATTGCCGAGCAAGCGATCAATGAAACCCTATGGTGAAAATCAAACTCCGGCATGATACAAGTTGCAAGATCACCCAGCTAGCCTATGATGGGTTGTCACTAGATAGGCTTAACTGTTAACTTTCACATGGCTGCGACCTTCTCAGCCCGAGCTACACTCAAGAGCACACGATCAATGAAACCCTATGGGGAAAATCAAACTCCGACATGGTACAAGTTGCAAGCTCACCCAGCTGGCCTATGATGGGATGTCACTAGATAGGCTTAACTGTCAACTTTCCCATGGCTGCGTCATTCTCAGCCCGAGCTACACTCAAGAGTACACGATCAATGAAGCGCTAAGGGGAAAGTAGAAATCCTGCTTCATACAAGTTGCCGAGTAAGCGATCAATGAAACCCTATGGTGAAAATCAAACTCCGGCATGATACAAGTTGCAAGATCACCCAGCTAGCCTATGATGGGTTGTCACTAGATAGGCTTAACTGTCAACTTTCCCATGGCTGCGACCTTCTCAGCCCGAGCTATACTCAAGAGTACACGATCAATGAAACCCTATGGGGAAAATCAAACTCCGACATGGTACAAGTTGCAAGATCACCCAGCTAGCCTATGGTGGGCTGTCACTAGATAGGCTTAACTGTCAACTTTCCCATGGCTGCGTCATTCTCAGCCCGAGCTACACTCAAGAGTACACGATCAATGAAGCGCTAAGGGGAAAGTAGAAATCCTGCTTCATACAAGTTGCCGAGTAAGCGATCAATGAAACCCTATGGTGAAAATCAAACTCCGGCATGATACAAGTTGCAAGATCACCCAGCTAGCCTATGATGGGTTGTCACTAGATAGGCTTAACTGTCAACTTTCCCATGGCTGCGACCTTCTCAGCCCGAGCTATACTCAAGAGTACACGATCAATGAAACCCTATGGGGAAAATCAAACTCCGACATGGTACAAGTTGCAAGATCACCCAGCTAGCCTATGATGGGCTGTCACTAGATAGGCTTAACTGTCAACTTTCCCATGGCTGCGTCATTCTCAGCCCGAGCTACACTCAAGAGTACACGATCAATGAAGCGCTAAGGGGAAAGTAGAAATCCTGCTTCATACAAGTTGCCGAGTAAGCGATCAATGAAACCCTATGGTGAAAATCAAACTCCGGCATGATACAAGTTGCAAGATCACCCAGCTAGCCATGATGGGTTGTCACTAGATAAGCTTAACTGTCAACTTTCCCATGGCTGCGACCTTCTCAGCCCGAGCTATACTCAAGAGTAGACGATCAATGAAACCCTATGGGGAAAATCAAACTCCGACATGGTACAAGTTGCAAGCTCACCCAGCTAGCCTATGATGGGCTGTCACTAGATAGGCTTAACTGTCAACTTTCCCATGGCTGCGTCATTCTCAGCCCGAGCTACACTCAAGAGTACACGATCAATGAAGCGCTAAGGGAAAGTAGAAATCCTGCTTCATACAATTTGCCGAGTAAGCGATCAATGAAACCCTATGGTGAAAATCAAACTCCGGCATGATACAAGTTGCAAGATCACCCAGCTAGCCTATGATGGGTTGTCACTAGATAGGCTTAACTGTCAACTTTCCCATGGCTGCGACCTTCTCAGCCCGAGCTATACTCAAGAGTACACGATCAATGAAACCCTATGGGGAAAATCAAACTCCGACATGGTACAAGTTGCAAGATCACCCAGCTAGCCTATGATGGGCTGTCACTAGATAGGCTTAACTGTCAACTTTCCCATGGCTGCGTCATTCTCAGCCCGAGCTACACTCAAGAGTACACGATCAATGAAGCGCTAAGGGGAAAGTAGAAATCCTGCTTCATACAAGTTGCCGAGTAAGCGATCAATGAAACCCTATGGTGAAAATCAAACTCCGGCATGATACAAGTTGCAAGATCACCCAGCTAGCCTATGATGGGTTGTCACTAGATAGGCTTAACTGTCAACTTTCCCATGGCTGCGACCTTCTCAGCCCGAGCTATACTCAAGAGTACACGATCAATGAAACCCTATGGGGAAAATCAAACTCCGACATGGTACAAGTTGCAAGATCACCCAGCTAGCCTATGATGGGCTGTCACTAGATAGGCTTAACTGTCAACTTTCCCATGGTTGCGACATTCTCAGCCCGATCTACACTCAAGAGTACACGATCAATGAAGCGCTAAGGGGAAAGTAGAAATCCTGCTTCATTCAAGTTGCCGAGCAAGCGATCAATGAAACCCTATGGTGAAAATCAAACTCCGGCACGATACAAGTTGCAAGATCACCCAGCTAGCCTATGATGGGTTGTCACTAGATAGGCTTAACTGTCAACTTTCCCATGGCTGCGACCTTCTCAGCCCGAGCTATACTCAAGAGTACACGATCAATGAAACCCTATGGGGAAAATCAAACTCCGACATGATACAAGTTGCAAGATCACCCAGCTAGCCTATGATGGGCTGTCACTAGATAGGCTTAACTGTCAACTTTCCCATGGCTGCGTCATTCTCAGCCCGATCTACACTCAAGAGTACACGATCAATGAAGCGCTAAGGGGAAAGTAGAAATCCTGCTTCATTCAAATTGCCGAGCAAGCGATCAATGAAACCCTATGGTGAAAATCAAACTCCGGCATGATACAAGTTGCAAGATCACCCAGCTAGCCTATGATGGGTTGTCACTAGATAGGCTTAACTGTCAACTTTCCCATGGCTGCGACCTTCTCAGCCCGAGCTATACTCAAGAGTACACGATCAATGAAACCCTATGGGGAAAATCAAACTCCGACATGGTACAAGTTGCAAGATCACCCAGCTAGCCTATGATGGGCTGTCACTAGATAGGCTTAACTGTCAACTTTCCCATGGCTGCGTCATTCTCAGCCCGAGCTACACTCAAGAGTACACGATCAATGAAGCGCTAAGGGGAAAGTAGAAATCCTGCTTCATTCAAATTGCCGAGCAAGCGATCAAACCCTATGGTGAAAATCAAACTCCGGCATGATACAAGTTGCAAGATCACCCAGCTAGCCTATGATGGGTTGTCACTAGATAGGCTTAACTGTTAACTTTCACATGGCTGCGACCTTCTCAGCCCGAGCTACACTCAAGAGCACACGATCAATGAAACCCTATGGGGAAAATCAAACTCCGACATGGTACAAGTTGCAAGCTCACCCAGCTGGCCTATGATGGGATGTCACTAGATAGGCTTAACTGTCAACTTTCCCATGGCTGCGTCATTCTCAGCCCGAGCTACACTCAAGAGTACACGATCAATGAAGCGCTAAGGGGAAAGTAGAAATCCTGCTTCATACAAGTTGCCGAGTAAGCGATCAATGAAACCCTATGGTGAAAATCAAACTCCGGCATGATACAAGTTGCAAGATCACCCAGCTAGCCTATGATGGGTTGTCACTAGATAGGCTTAACTGTCAACTTTCCCATGGCTGCGACCTTCTCAGCCCGAGCTATACTCAAGAGTACACGATCAATGAAACCCTATGGGGAAAATCAAACTCCGACATGGTACAAGTTGCAAGATCACCCAGCTAGCCTATGATGGGCTGTCACTAGATAGGCTTAACTGTCAACTTTCCCATGGCTGCGTCATTCTCAGCCCGAGCTACACTCAAGAGTACACGATCAATGAAGCGCTAAGGGGAAAGTAGAAATCCTGCTTCATACAAGTTGCCGAGTAAGCGATCAATGAAACCCTATGGTGAAAATCAAACTCCGGCATGATACAAGTTGCAAGATCACCCAGCTAGCCTATGATGGGTTGTCACTAGATAGGCTTAACTGTCAACTTTCCCATGGCTGCGACCTTCTCAGCCCGAGCTATACTCAAGAGTACACGATCAATGAAACCCTATGGGGAAAATCAAACTCCGACATGGTACAAGTTGCAAGATCACCCAGCTAGCCTATGATGGGCTGTCACTAGATAGGCTTAACTGTCAACTTTCCCATGGCTGCGTCATTCTCAGCCCGAGCTACACTCAAGAGTACACGATCAATGAAGCGCTAAGGGGAAAGTAGAAATCCTGCTTCATTCAAATTGCCGAGCAAGCGATCAATGAAACCCTATGGTGAAAATCAAACTCCGGCATGATACAAGTTGCAAGATCATCCAGCTAGCCTATGATGGGTTGTCACTAGATAGGCTTAACTGTTAACTTTCACATGGCTGCGACCTTCTCAGCCCGAGCTACACTCAAGAGCACACGATCAATGAAACCCTATGGGGAAAATCAAACTCCGACATGGTACAAGTTGCAAGCTCACCCAGCTGGCCTATGATGGGATGTCACTAGATAGGCTTAACTGTCAACTTTCCATGGCTGCGTCATTCTCAGCCCGAGCTACACTCAAGAGTACACGATCAATGAAGCGCTAAGGGGAAAGTAGAAATCCTGCTTCATACAAGTTGCCGAGTAAGCGATCAATGAAACCCTATGGTGAAAATCAAACTCCGGCATGATACAAGTTGCAAGATCACCCAGCTAGCCTATGATGGGTTGTCACTAGATAGGCTTAACTGTCAACTTTCCCATGGCTGCGACCTTCTCAGCCCGAGCTATACTCAAGAGTACACGATCAATGAAACCCTATGGGGAAAATCAAACTCCGACATGGTACAAGTTGCAAGATCACCCAGCTAGCCTATGATGGGCTGTCACTAGATAGGCTTAACTGTCAACTTTCCCATGGCTGCGTCATTCTCAGCCCGAGCTACACTCAAGAGTACACGATCAATGAAGCGCTAAGGGGAAAGTAGAAATCCTGCTTCATACAAGTTGCCGAGTAAGCGATCAATGAAACCCTATGGTGAAAATCAAACTCCGGCATGATACAAGTTGCAAGATCACCCAGCTAGCCTATGATGGGTTGTCACTAGATAGGCTTAACTGTCAACTTTCCCATGGCTGCGACCTTCTCAGCCCGAGCTATACTCAAGAGTACACGATCAATGAAACCCTATAGGGGAAAATCAAACTCCGACATGGTACAAGTTGCAAGATCACCCAGCTAGCCTATGATGGGCTGTCACTAGATAGGCTTAACTGTCAACTTTCCCATGGCTGCGTCATTCTCAGCCCGAGCTACACTCAAGAGTACACGATCAATGAAGCGCTAAGGGGAAAGTAGAAATCCTGCTTCATACAAGTTGCCGAGTAAGCGATCAATGAAACCCTATGGTGAAAATCAAACTCCGGCATGATACAAGTTGCAAGATCACCCAGCTAGCCTATGATGGGTTGTCACTAGATAGGCTTAACTGTCAACTTTCCCATGGCTGCGACCTTCTCAGCCCGAGCTATACTCAAGAGTACACGATCAATGAAACCCTATGGGGAAAATCAAACTCCGACATGGTACAAGTTGCAAGATCACCCAGCTAGCCTATGATGGGCTGTCACTAGATAGGCTTAACTGTCAACTTTCCCATGGTTGCGACATTCTCAGCCCGATCTACACTCAAGAGTACACGATCAATGAAGCGCTAAGGGGAAAGTAGAAATCCTGCTTCATTCAAGTTGCCGAGCAAGCGATCAATGAAACCCTATGGTGAAAATCAAACTCCGGCACGATACAAGTTGCAAGATCACCCAGCTAGCCTATGATGGGTTGTCACTAGATAGGCTTAACTGTCAACTTTCCCATGGCTGCGACCTTCTCAGCCCGAGCTATACTCAAGAGTACACGATCAATGAAACCCTATGGGGAAAATCAAACTCCGACATGGTACAAGTTGCAAGATCACCCAGCTAGCCTATGATGGGCTGTCACTAGATAGGCTTAACTGTCAACTTTCCCATGGCTGCGTCATTCTCAGCCCGAGCTACACTCAAGAGTACACGATCAATGAAGCGCTAAGGGGAAAGTAGAAATCCTGCTTCATTCAAATTGCCGAGCAAGCGATCAATGAAACCCTATGGTGAAAATCAAACTCCGGCATGATACAAGTTGCAAGATCACCCAGCTAGCCTATGATGGGTTGTCACTAGATAGGCTTAACTGTTAACTTTCACATGGCTGCGACCTTCTCAGCCCGAGCTACACTCAAGAGCACACGATCAATGAAACCCTATGGGGAAAATCAAACTCCGACATGGTACAAGTTGCAAGCTCACCCAGCTGGCCTATGATGGGCTGTCACTAGATAGGCTTAACTGTCAACTTTCCCATGGCTGCGTCATTCTCAGCCCGAGCTACACTCAAGAGTACACGATCAATGAAGCGCTAAGGGGAAAGTAGAAATCCTGCTTCATACAAGTTGCCGAGTAAGCGATCAATGAAACCCTATGGTGAAAATCAAACTCCGGCATGATACAAGTTGCAAGATCACCCAGCTAGCCTATGATGGGTTGTCACTAGATAGGCTTAACTGTCAACTTTCCCATGGCTGCGACCTTCTCAGCCCGAGCTATACTCAAGAGTACACGATCAATGAAACCCTATGGGGAAAATCAAACTCCGACATGGTACAAGTTGCAAGATCACCCAGCTAGCCTATGATGGGCTGTCACTAGATAGGCTTAACTGTCAACTTTCCCATGGCTGCGTCATTCTCAGCCCGAGCTACACTCAAGAGTACACGATCAATGAAGCGCTAAGGAGAAAGTAGAAATCCTGCTTCACACAAGTTGCCGAGTAAGCGATCAATGAAACCCTATGGTGAAAATCAAACTCCGGCATGATACAAGTTGCAAGATCACCCAGCTAGCCTATGATGGGTTGTCACTAGATAGGCTTAACTGTCAACTTTCCCATGGCTGCGACCTTCTCAGCCCGAGCTATACTCAAGAGTACACGATCAATGAAACCCTATGGGGAAAATCAAACTCCGACATGGTACAAGTTGCAAGATCACCCAGCTAGCCTATGATGGGCTGTCACTAGATAGGCTTAACTGTCAACTTTCCCATGGCTGCGTCATTCTCAGCCCGATCTACACTCAAGAGTACACGATCAATGAAACCCTATGGGGAAAATCAAACTCCGACATGGTACAAGTTGCAAGCTCACCCAGCTAGCCTATGATGGGCTGTCACTAGATAGGCTTAACTGTCAACTTTCCCATGGCTGCGTCATTCTCAGCCGAGCTACACTCAAGAGTACACGATCAATGAAGCGCTAAGGAGAAAGTAGAAATCCTGCTTCACACAAGTTGCCGAGTAAGCGATCAATGAAACCCTATGGTGAAAATCAAACTCCGGCATGATACAAGTTGCAAGATCACCCAGCTAGCCTATGATGGGTTGTCACTAGATAGGCTTAACTGTCAACTTTCCCATGGCTGCGACCTTCTCAGCCCGAGCTATACTCAAGAGTACACGATCAATGAAACCCTATGGGGAAAATCAAACTCCGACATGGTACAAGTTGCAAGATCACCCAGCTAGCCTATGATGGGCTGTCACTAGATAGGCTTAACTGTCAACTTTCCATGGCTGCGTCATTCTCAGCCCGAGCTACACTCAAGAGTACACGATCAATGAAGCGCTAAGGAGAAAGTAGAAATCCTGCTTCACACAAGTTGCCGAGTAAGCGATCAATGAAACCCTATGGTGAAAATCAAACTCCGGCATGATACAAGTTGCAAGATCACCCAGCTAGCCTATGATGGGTTGTCACTAGATAGGCTTAACTGTCAACTTTCCCATGGCTGCGACCTTCTCAGCCCGAGCTATACTCAAGAGTACACGATCAATGAAACCCTATGGGGAAAATCAAACTCCGACATGGTACAAGTTGCAAGATCACCCAGCTAGCCTATGATGGGCTGTCACTAGATAGGCTTAACTGTCAACTTTCCCATGGCTGCGTCATTCTCAGCCCGATCTACACTCAAGAGTACACGATCAATGAAACCCTATGGGGAAAATCAAACTCCGACATGGTACAAGTTGCAAGCTCACCCAGCTAGCCTATGATGGGCTGTCACTAGATAGGCTTAACTGTCAACTTTCCCATGGCTGCGTCATTCTCAGCCCGAGCTACACTCAAGAGTACACGATCAATGAAGCGCTAAGGGGAAAGTAGAAATCCTGCTTCATACAAGTTGCCGAGTAAGCGATCAATGAAACCCTATGGTGAAAATCAAACTCCGGCATGATACAAGTTGCAAGATCACCCAGCTAGCCTATGATGGGTTGTCACTAGATAGGCTTAACTGTCAACTTTCCCATGGCTGCGACCTTCTCAGCCCGAGCTACACTCAAGAGTACACGATCAATGAAACCCTATGGGGAAAATCAAACTCCGACATGGTACAAGTTGCAAGCTCACCCAGCTAGCCTATGATGGGCTGTCACTAGATAGGCTTAACTGTCAACTTTCCCATGGCTGCGTCATTCTCAGCCCGAGCTACACTCAAGAGTACACGATCAATGAAGCGCTAAGGGGAAAGTCGAAATCCTGCTTCATACAAGTTG
>NW_027439912.1:0-20000 GCF_031893055.1 Leptodactylus fuscus
TTACAAGAATATAACTACTATAATACTACTCCTATGTACAAGAATATAACTACTATAATACTACTCCTATGTACAAGAATATAACTACTATAATACTGCTCCTATGTACAAGAATATAACTACTATAATACTACTCCGATGTACAAGAATATAACTACTATAATACTACTCCTATGTACAAGAATATAACTACTATAATACTGCCCCCTATGTAAAAGAATATAATTACTATAATACTACTCCTATGTACAAGAATATAACTACTATAATACTACTCCTATGTACAAGAATATAACTACTATAATACTGCTCCTATGTACAAGAATATAACTACTATAATACTACTCCTATGTACAAGAATATAACTACTATAATACTGCTCCTATGTACAAGAATATAACTACTATAATACTACTCCTATGTACAAGAATATAACTACTATAATACTACTCCTATGTACAAGAATATAACTACTATAATACTGCCCCCTATGTACAAGAATATAACTACTATAATACTACTCCTATGTACAAGAATATAACTACTATAATACTGCCCCTATGTACAAGAATATAACTACTATAATACTACCTCCTATGTACAAGAATATAACTACTATAATACTACTCCTATGTACAAGAATATAACTACTATAATACTACCTCCTATGTACAAGAATATAACTACTATAATACTGCCCCTATGTACAAGAATATAACTACTATAATACTACCTCCTATGTACAAGAATATAACTACTATAATACTACCTCCTATGTACAAGAATATAACTACTATAATACTGCCCCTATGTACAAGAATATAACTACTATAATACTACCTCCTATGTACAAGAATATAACTACTATAATACTACTCCTATGTACAAGAATATAACTACTATAATACTACCTCCTATGTACAAGAATATAACTACTATAATACTGCCCCTATGTACAAGAATATAACTACTATAATACTACCTCCTATGTACAAGAATATAACTACTATAATACTACCTCCTATGTACAAGAATATAACTACTATAATACTACCTCCTATGTACAAGAATATAACTACTATAATACTACTCCTATGTACAAGAATATAACTACTATAATACTGCCCCCTATGTAAAAGAATATAATTACTATAATACTACTCCTATGTACAAGAATATAACTACTATAATACTGCTCCTATGTACAAGAATATAACTACTATAATACTGCTCCTATGTACAAGAATATAACTACTATAATACTACTCCTATGTACAAGAATATAACTACTATAATACTGCTCCTATGTACAAGAATATAACTACTATAATACTGCTCCTATGTACAAGAATATAATTACTATAATACTACTCCTATGTACAAGAATATAACTACTATAATACTGCTCCTATGTACAAGAATATAACTACTATAATACTGCTCCTATGTACAAGAATATAACTACTATAATACTGCCCCCTATGTAAAAGAATATAATTACTATAATACTGCTCCTATGTACAAGAATATAACTACTATAATACTACTCCTACGTACAAGAATATAACTACTATAATACTGCTCCTATGTACAAGAATATAACCACTATAATACTACTCCTATGTACAAGAATATAACTACTATAATACTACCTCCTATATACAAGAATATAACTACTATAATACTACTCCTATGTACAAGAATATAACTACTATAATACTACCTCCTATGTATAGGAATATAACTACTATAATACTGCTCCTATGTACAAGAATATAACTACTATAATACTGCTCCTATGTACAAGAATATAACTACTATAATACTACTCCTATGTACAAGAATATAACTACTATAATACTGCTCCTATGTACAAGAATATAACTACTATAATACTGCTCCTACGTACAAGAATATAACTACTATAATACTACTCCTATGTACAAGAATATAACTACTATAATACTGCTCCTATGTACAAGAATATAACTACTATAATACTGCTCCTATGTACAAGAATATAACTACTATAATACTACTCCTATGTATAAGAATATAACTACTATAATACTACTCCTATGTACAAGAATATAACTACTATAATACTACTCCTATGTACAAGAATATAACTACTATAATACTGCTCCTATGTACAAGAATATAATTACTATAATACTGCTCCTATGTACAAGAATATAACTACTATAATACTGCTCCTATGTACAAAAATATAACTACTATAATACTACCTCCTATGTACAAGAATATAACTACTATAATACTGCTCCTATGTACAAGAATATAACTACTATAATACTGCTCCTATGTACAAGAATATAACTACTATAATACTGCCCCCTATGTAAAAGAATATAATTACTATAATACTACTCCTATGTACAAGAATATAACTACTATAATACTGCTCCTATGTACAAGAATATAACTACTATAATACTGCTCCTATGTACAAGAATATAACTACTATAATACTACTCCTATGTACAAGAATATAACTACTATAATACTACTCCTATGTACAAGAATATAACTACTATAATACTGCTCCTATGTACAAGAATATAATTACTATAATACTGCTCCTGTGTACAAGAATATAACTACTATAATACTGCTCCTATGTACAAAAATATAACTACTATAATACTACCTCCTATGTACAAGAATATAACTACTATAATACTACTCCTATGTACAAGAATATAACTACTATAATACTGCTCCTATGTACAAAAATATAACTACTATAATACTGCTCCTATGTACAAGAATATAACTACTATAATACTGCTCCTATGTACAAAAATATAACTACTATAATACTACCTCCTATGTACAAGAATATAACTACTATAATACTACTCCTATGTACAAGAATATAACTACTATAATACTACTCCTATGTACAAGAATATAACTACTATAATACTGCTCCTATGTACAAGAATATAACTACTATAATACTACTCCGATGTACAAGAATATAACTACTATAATACTGCCCCCTATGTAAAAGAATATAATTACTATAATACTACTCCTATGTACAAGAATATAACTACTATAATACTACTCCTATGTACAAGAATATAACTACTATAATACTACTCCTATGTACAAAAATATAACTACTATGATACTGCTCCTATGTACAAGAATATAACTGCTATAATACTACTCCTATGTACAAGAATATAACTACTATAATACTACTCCTATGTACAAGAATATAACTACTATAATACTGCTCCTATGTACAAGAATATAACTACTATAATACTACTCCTATGTACAAGAATATAACTACTATAATACTACTCCTATGTACAAGAATATAACTACTATAATACTACTCCTATGTACAAGAATATAACTACTATGATACTGCTCCTATGTACAAGAATATAACTACTATAATACTACTCCTATGTACAAGAATATAACTACTATAATACTGCTCCTATGTACAAGAATATAACTACTATAATACTGCTCCTATGTACAAAAATATAACTACTATAATACTACCTCCTATGTACAAGAATATAACTACTATAATACTACTCCTATGTACAAGAATATAACTACTATAATACTACTCCTATGTACAAGAATATAACTACTATAATACTGCTCCTATGTACAAGAATATAACTACTATAATACTACTCCTATGTACAAGAATATAACTACTATAATACTGCCCCCTATGTAAAAGAATATAATTACTATAATACTACTCCTATGTACAAGAATATAACTACTATAATACTACTCCTATGTACAAGAATATAACTACTATAATACTGCTCCTATGTACAAGAATATAACTACTATAATACTACTCCTATGTACAAGAATATAACTACTATAATACTACTCCTATGTACAAGAATATAACTACTATAATACTGCCCCCTATGTAAAAGAATATAATTACTATAATACTACTCCTATGTACAAGAATATAACTACTATAATACTACTCCTATGTACAAGAATATAACTACTATAATACTGCTCCTATGTACAAGAATATAACTACTATAATACTACTCCTATGTACAAGAATATAACTACTATAATACTACTCCTATGTACAAGAATATAACTACTATAATACTGCTCCTATGTACAAGAATATAACTACTATAATACTACTCCTATGTACAAGAATATAACTACTATAATACTGCTCCTATGTACAAGAATATAACTACTATAATACTGCTCCTATGTACAAGAATATAACTACTATAATACTGCCCCCTATGTAAAAGAATATAATTACTATAATACTACTCCTATGTACAAGAATATAACTACTATAATACTGCTCCTATGTACAAGAATATAACTACTATAATACTACTCCTATGTACAAGAATATAACTACTATAATACTACTCCTATGTACAAGAATATAACTACTATAATACTGCCCCCTATGTACAAGAATATAACTACTATAATACTACCTCCTATGTACAAGAATATAACTACTATAATACTACTCCTATGTACAAGAATATAACTACTATAATACTACCTCCTATGTACAAGAATATAACTACTATAATACTGCCCCCTATGTACAAGAATATAACTACTATAATACTACCTCCTATGTACAAGAATATAACTACTATAATACTACTCCTATGTACAAGAATATAACTACTATAATACTGCCCCCTATGTACAAGAATATAACTACTATAATACTGCTCCTATGTACAAGAATATAACTACTATAATACTACTCCTATGTACAAGAATATAACTACTATAATACTACCTCCTATGTACAAGAATATAACTACTATAATACTGCCCCCTATGTACAAGAATATAACTACTATAATACTACCTCCTATGTACAAGAATATAACTACTAGAGATGAGCGAACAGTGTTCTATCGAACACATGTTCGATCGGATATCAGGGTGTTCGCCATGTTCGAATCGAATCGAACACCGCGTGGTAAAGTGCGCCAAAATTCGATTCCCCTCCCACCTTCCCTGGCGCCTTTTTTGCACCAATAACAGTGCAGGGGAGGTGGGACAGGAACTACGACACCGGGGGCATTGAAAAAAATTGGAAAAAGTCATTGGCTGCCGAAATCAGGTGACCTACATTTTAGACGAATAGTGGATTTCAAATCCGGGTCATATGAGAATGTGAACTTTGTGACTATGAGACAGGGATAGCTGTACAGGCAGGGATAGCTAGGGATAACCTTTATTTAGGGGGGAATGTTATTAAAAATAACTTTTTGGGGCTCTATCGGGTGTGTAATTGTGATTTTTGTGAGATAAACTTTTTCCCATAGGGATGCATTGGCCAGCGCTGATTGGCCGAATTCCGTACTCTGGCCAATCAGCGCTGGCCAATGCATTCTATTAGCTTGATGAAGCAGAGTGTGCACAAGGGTTCAAGCGCACCCTCGGCTCTGATGTAGCAGAGCTGAGGCTGCACAAGGGTTCAAGCGCACCCTCGGCTCTGATGTAGGAGAGCCGAGGGTGCACTTGAACCCTTGTGCACCCTCGGCTCTGCTACATCAGAGCCGAGGGTGCGCTTGAACCCTTGTGCACACTCTGCTTCATCAAGCTAATAGAATGCATTGGCCAGCGCTGATTGGCCAATGCATTCTATTAGCCCGATGAAGTAGAGCTGAATGTGTGTGCTAAGCACACACATTCAGCTCTACTTCATCGGGCTAATAGAATGCATTGGCCAGCGCTGATTGGCCAGAGTACGGAACTCGACCAATCAGCGCTGGCTCTGCTGGAGGAGGCGGAGTCTAAGATCGCTCCACACCAGTCTCCATTCAGGTCCGACCTTAGACTCCGCCTCCTCCAGCAGAGCCAGCGCTGATTGGCCGAAGGCTGGCCAATGCATTCCTATACGAATGCAGAGACTTAGCAGTGCTGAGTCAGTTTTGCTCAACTACACATCTGATGCACACTCGGCACTGCTACATCAGATGTAGCAATCTGATGTAGCAGAGCCGAGGGTGCACTAGAACCCCTGTGCAAACTCAGTTCACGCTAATAGAATGCATTGGCCAGCGCTGATTGGCCAATGCATTCTATTAGCCCGATGAAGTAGAGCTGAATGTGTGTGCTAAGCACACACATTCAGCACTGCTTCATCAAGCCAATACAATGCATTAGCCAGTGCTGATTGGCCAGAGTACGGAATTCGGCCAATCAGCGCTGGCTCTGCTGGAGGAGGGGGAGTCTAAGGTCGGACCTGAATGGAGACTGGTGTGGAGCGATCTTAGACTCCGCCTCCTCCAGCAGAGCCAGCGCTGATTGGTCGAGTTCCGTACTCTGGCCAATCAGCACTGGCCAATGCATTTCTATGGGGAAAAGTTAGCTTGCGAAAATCGCAAACTGACAGGGATTTCCATGAAATAAAGTGACTTTTATGCCCCCAGACATGCTTCCGCTGCTGTCCCAGTGTCATTCCAGGGTGTTGGTATCATTTCCTGGGGTGTCATAGTGGACTTGGTGACCCTCCAGACACGAATTTGGGTTTCCCCCTTAACGAGTTTATGTTCCCCATAGACTATAATGGGGTTCGAAACCCATTCGAACACTCGAACAGTGAGCGGCTGTTCGAATCGAATTTCGAACCTCGAACATTTTAGTGTTCGCTCATCTCTAATAACTACTATAATACTACTCCTATGTACAAGAATATAACTACTATAATACTACCTCCTATGTACAAGAATATAACTACTATAATACTACCTCCTATGTACAAGAATATAACTACTATAATACTACCTCCTATGTACAAGAATATAACTACTATAATACTACTCCTATGTACAAGAATATAACTACTATAATACTACCTCCTATGTACAAGAATATATCTACTATAATACTACTCCTATGTACAAGAATATAACTACTATAATACTACCTCCTATGTACAAGAATATAACTACTATAATACTACTCCTATGTACAAGAATATAACTACTATAATACTACCTCCTATGTACAAGAATATATCTACTATAATACTGCCCCCTATTTACAAGAATATAACTACTATAATACTACCTCCTATGTACAAGAATATAACTACTATAATACTACTCCTATGTACAAGAATATAACTACTATAATACTACCTCCTATGTACAAGAATATAACTACTATAATACTGCTTCTATGTACAAGAATATAACTACTATAATACTGCTCCTATGTACAAGAATATAACTACTATAATACTACTCCTATGTACAAGAATATAACTACTATAATACTACTCCTATGTACAAGAATATAACTACTATAATACTACCTCCTATGTACAAGAATATATCTACTATAATACTACTCCTATATACAAGAATATAACTACTATAATACTACTCCTATGTACAAGAATATAACTACTATAATACTGCTCCTATGTACAAGAATATAACTACTATAATACTGCTCCTATGTACAAGAATATAACTACTATAATACTGCTCCTATGTACAAGAATATAACTACTATAATACTGCTCCTATGTACAAGAATATAACTACTATAATACTACTACTATATATCAGATAACACATGGTATATAATGTAGATATAAGATTTGTTAATATTTGTAATATAAGTGGAGAATTGCACAATGACACGGATGGGACAGGAAAATAATATGTGACAGATTTGCCTTCTGTGTATTGTAATGTATGTAAATAATTCCGCTGATATATTGCCATCACTTGGTCACGTGTGATAATACATTTCTTGTGCCTTGTGACATTTTGCTGTTATAATTAAGATCTAGAAAATCCCATTTGTTCCATCACCGTGTAACAACAACAAATGATATTTCCGCAGAATGACTGATTTCCTGGAAATTTTTGTTTATTGGCCATATCCTGTCTGATTTGTTTCAGTGAGTATTAGGAAGGAATAGTCTGGTTGTTTTTTTTTTTTTTTTTTTTTTCTTATTTATAGGTTAAATGGTTAAGAATGGAAAATAGAAAGAATATCTGTAGAAAATATATAAATATATGAATATGGATAGAATGGATTATACACAGATAGCTAGAGAATTAGATTGCTTGAAATAGAAAGACAGATAGATAGACAGACAGACAGACAGACAGACAGACAGACAGACAGACAGACAGATAGATAGATAGATAGATAGATAGATAGATAGATAGGAAATAGATAGACAGACAGATAGATAATAGATAGATAGATAGATAGATAGATAGACAGACAGACAGACAGACAGACAGACAGATAGATAGATAGATAGATAGATAGATAGATAGATAGGAGATAGATAGATAGATAGATAGATAGATAGATAGATAGATAGATAGATGGATGGATAGACAGACAGACAGACAGACAGACAGACAGACAGACAGACAGACAGATAGATAGATAGATAGATAGATAGATAGATAGATAGATAGGAGATAGATAGATAGATAGATAGATAGATGGATGGATAGATAGATAGATAGAATATAGATAGATAGATAGACAGACAGACAGACAGACAGACAGATAGATAGATAGATAGATAGATAGGAGATAGATAGATAGATAGATAGATAGATAGATAGATAGATAGATAGGAGATAGATTGATAGATAGATAGATAGATAGATAGATAGATAAGAGATAGATAGATAGATAGATAGATAGATAGGAGATAGATAGATAGATAGATAGATAGATAGGAGATAGATTGATAGATAGATAGATAGATAGATAAGAGATAGATAGATAGATAGATAGATAGATAGATAGATAGATGTTTTGTGTATATGTTGTCACTGATTAGCTAATTGGCTCCTAGTGATGTAATCTCTCAGAGTGTTGGCTACCAGAGACCACTAGGTGGCGATACAAGACTATATGGCACCAGGCTTAATGTAAGTTTATTTGTTAACTGGGCTGTCTATCAAAAGTGACATCTGTAGAACTAAAGAGGAGACTCCAGAGGAGAGACACATGAAGGGGAGGCCAGAGAGGAAAGGGTTAACAGGAGGGTGATATTTCAGTGGATACATAGTGACATGGATAGTGATATACGGTATATAGTGACATGGATAGGGATGTAAATAGTGATATGGATATTGGTAGCCATATCTCATCTCATCTTCTAGTCTGCAGTAAGTTGAGTTACTACTATTGGGGGTTGTCATCCAGGCACCTCTAGGGGGCGCTATATAACAGTGTCCATTATTGTAGATTCTGGTTATGTCCCTGATATCAAAGTGCAAAGGGAAAGAATTTCTAGAACTTTCCAATATACTTTGTGTTTCATATTCTCATCATCTTCAAGACCTCTGTTTGCTGTCAGTGAAGAGTCTGTAACATATAAGGATGCCTGACTTCTCACAGCTGAGGTTCTGTTACATTTGCATCCAGTCTGAGCAGTTCTGAGTAACTAATGGAAACCTTTCTTCTGAGCTGATTATTTGCTACAATGTATCAGTGCGGCTGAGCTGTGTCCCTCCATGTAGGTGAGGTATGGCAGAGTTCACACTGTGCTGAGCCCCTGCACATCTCTGCCATCCTCACTGACTCCTCACCATTAGGATCCGCCGGCTCCAGAGCTTTGTGTTTTTTCAATCTAAAGTTAATTAAGTGGCTGCATTAAGGGAAATGAAGTAGAACCGGAGAAGTCTTTATAGGCGGCGGCAGCCCGAGGAGATCTCCCCATTGTTCTAAAGACTTCCATGGAAAGTTGTAAGGAAAACATCTGTATTATCTGTAGTAAGAGGATGAAAGCACAAACCGAATGTAGGATAGAAGAGACACCAGGGAGAAGGTCACTGAATATCTGATACATGTTACATGTCTATCTATCTATCTATCTATCTATCTATCTATCTATCTATCTATCTATCTATCTGTCTCTTATCTATCTATCTCCTATCTATCTATCTATCTATCTATCTCTGATCTATCTATCTATCTATCTATCTATCTCCTATCTATCTATCTATCTATCTATCTATCTATCTATCTGTCTCTTATCTATCTATCTCCTATCTATCTATCTATCTATCTATCTATCTATCTCTGATCTATCTATCTATCTATCTATCTATCTATCTTCTATCTATCTATCTATCTATCTATCTATCTCTTATCTATCTATCTATCTATCTATCTATCTCTGATTTATCTTTCTATCTATCTATCTATCTATCTATCTATCTCTGATCTATCTATCTATCTATCTATCTATCTCCTATCTATCTATCTATCTATCTATCTATCTATCTATCTATCTCCTATCTATCTATCTATCTATCTATCTATCTCCTATCTATCTATCTATCTATCTATCTATCTATCTATCTATCTATCTATCTATCTGTCTCTTATCTATGTATTCACACTGCAGACCCATATTTGGGTCCAGGAGAGGTATTAGTGTAGGGTCCTACCTAAATAAGGTTGCCTTGTTGGGGCAGGTGGGTTACTGTTTGATCCAATAGAAGAAACTCAAATGTATTTATATATTTAGTTTATAGTATTTTAGTATAGTTTTTCTTTGTTCCTTATACCCTTTGTGCTGTGTCAGAGTGCTGCTATATTTTTCTATTTTTATCGATCTATCTATCTATCTATCTATCTATCTCTTATCTATCTATGTATCTATCTATCTATCTATCTATCTATCTATCTATCTATCTATCCCATGTCTATCTATCTATCTATCTATCTATCTATCCCATAGCTATCTATCTATCTTCTATCTATCTATCTATCTATCTATCTATCTATCTATTTATTTCCTATCTATCTATCTATCTATCTATCTATCTATCTATCTATCTATCTATCTATCTCTTATATCTATCTATCTATCTATCTATCTATCTATCTATCTATCTATCTATCTGTCTCTTATCTATATATTTATCTATCTATCTATCTATCTATCTCTTATCTATCTATCTATCTCTTATCTATCTATCTATCTATCTATCTATCTATCTAGCTATCTATCTATCTATATATCTATCATCTATCTATCTATCTATCTATCTATCTATCTATCTCCTATCTATCTATCTATCTATCTATCTATCTATCTATCTATCTGTCTCTTATCTATATATTCACACTGCAGACCCATATTTGGGTCCAGGAGAGGTATTAGTGTAGGGTCCTACCTAAATAAGGTTGCCTTGTTGGGGCAGGTGGGTTACTGTTTGATCCAATAGAAGAAACTCAAATGTATTTATATATTTAGTTTATAGTATTTTTTATAGTTTTTCTTTGTTCCTTATACCCTTTGTGCTGTGTCAGAGTGCTGCTATATTTTTCTATTTTTATCTATCTATCTATCTATCTATCTATCTATCTATCTATCTCTTATCTATCTATCTATCTATCTATCTATCTATCTATCCCATAGCTATCTATCTATCTATCTATCTATCTATCTATTTATTTCCTATCTATCTATCTATCTATCTATCTATCTATCTATCTATCTATCTATCTCTTCTATCTCATCTATCTATCTATCTATCTATCTATCTATCTATCTATCTCCTATCTATCTCCTATCTATCTATCTATCTATCTATCTATCTATTTTTATCTATCTATCTATCTATCTATCTATCTATCTATCTATCTCTTATCTATCTATCTATCTATCTATCTATCTATCTATCTATCCCATAGCTATCTATCTATCTATCTATCTATCTATCTATCTATTTATTTCCTATCTATCTATCTATCTATCTATCTATCTATCTATCTCTTCTATCTCATCTATCTATCTATCTATCTATCTATCTATCTATCTCCTATCTATCTCCTATCTATCTATCTATCTATCTATCTATCTATCTATCTATCTATCTCTTCTATCTATCTATCTATCTATCTATCTATCTATCTATCTATCTATCTATCTATCTATCTCTTCTATCTATCTATCTATCTATCTATCTATCTATCTATCTATCTATCTATCTCCTATCTATCTATCTATCTATCTATCTATCTATCTATCTATCTATCAATTTCCTATCTATCTATCATCTATCTATCTATCTATCTATCTATCTATCTATCTCCTATTTATCTATCTATCTATCTATCTATCTATCTATCTATCTATCTCAGCCTCTTTAATATGCACACTTTCTGTCCCCTACACTATAGATGTCTCAGCCCATGTATATAAAAATCTGTAGCCTCTGTTCGCCCTTTATTTGAAGCCTCTCCACTGTATCTGGTTGTATCTTTATGTGTTAGATAGATAGATAGATAGATAGATAGATAGATAGATAGATAGGAGATAGACAGATAGATAGATAGATAGATAGATAGATAGATAGGATATAGATAGATAGGAGATAGATAGATAGATAGAAGATAGATAGATAGATAGATAGATAGATAGATAGATAGATAGATAGATAGGAGATAGATAGGAGATAGATAGATAGATAGATAGATAGATAGGAGATAGATAGGAGATAGATAGATAGATAGATAGATAGATAGATAGATAGATAGATAGGAGATAGATAGATAAGACATAGATAGATAGATAGATAGATAGATAGATAGATAGGAGATAGATAGATAGATAGATAGGAGATAGATAGATAGATAGATAGATAGATAGGAGATAGATAGATAGATAGATAGATAGATAGATAGATAGATCGGACATAGATAGATAGATAGGAGATAGATAGATAGATAGATAGATAGATAGATAGATGGATAGATAGATAGATAGATAGGAGATAGATAGATAGAAGATAGATAGATAGATAGATAGATAGATAGTTAGATGGATAGATAGATAGATAGATAGATAGATAGGAGATAGATAGATAGATAGATAGATAGGAGATAGATAGATAGATAGGAGATAGATAGATAGATAGATAGATAGATAGATAGATAGATAGGAGATAGATAGATAGATAGATAGATAGATAGATAGATAGATAGGAGATAGATAGATAGATAGATAGATAGGAGATAGATAGATAGATAGATAGATAGATAGATAGATAGATAGGAGATAGATAGACACTGTAAGGAAGGAGTGTATTAGATCCTATAGATTGTATAAAACTTGGTTTTACTGCCATCTGTATACAATAGATCCGCCATATAGACTCCACGTATCAGCATTATATAGGGGGAAAAGACTCAGGTTTATCAAATCCATCCTACGATTCTACAGAGTTGAGTGGACATTATTGGTAAATTTTGATGAGACCCATCCCAAAGATCTAACACCTTCATCTTTCAAGAAATCCATTGTGCCCCTCCTGACCCTCTACAATGTATCGGCCATCTTTTAGCGGCGGGTTCTGGAATCTCACTGCTCAGTGGTTTTTATTTTGTCTGCCCCTCCCCTGGGCTTTTGCTGTTCATTCTCTGGGCGGTGAGCAGACCTCAGATTATAGTAATTTGTGAGCGGTGATCCTCCAAACTTTGTGTTTGTCCAAACCTAAAATTTTTGAAAAATTTCTAACAACCCCGGCTTGTTAGGAAGCAGTTTTCTCATCTGTAGCCTTGGTCGCCCTCCTCTGCATTCCCTGCTATGTCTTTCATATATACAGGCACCCAAATTTGTGCCCAATTTTCCACATGTGACCTGACCGGTGGTTTGTACAGGGGCAAAACTAATGCCAATCCATCTCTTGATACATCTCGTGACTATATGCGCCTTGGCGGCAGCTGCCTGACATTGGGCTGTACCACGAAGTCCTCCAGTATCCCCAAGTCTAGTTCATTGCTATTCACCGTTGTCAGTAGTGATGTAATGATGTGTCAGGGGTGTTATCTATAAAGGTGTTATCTATAGCTATTGTAATCCTGTCTGTGATCTAAATGAGATGACTGCTGCAATGTCAACCTCTACAGATTTGGCAAGTGTCAGAGTATTATTAGGCTTGGTGGCCAGAGTAAAAATTGTGGAATTTTCTAAAAATAATGACATGAAAAATTCTTTCAAATATCTTGAAAAATTCTTAAAAAATATGTTTAACATGAAAAGTTGGTTAAAAAAAAGACCTCATTTTCTAGTGACACGTTCCCTTCAATGGCAGCGGTGACTTTTTGCTAGAAACTTCTAGAAGAACAGGCAGTCCTATGCAAATCCATAGACTCACAGTATTATAGTGAATATCGAAGGACAGGCATGCCTCTGCTGCAGGGGTATAGCGGTGACACGTGACTCCTCTGTAATGTTACATGTGCACTGAGCGCTGACGTGATGTGAGAATATACAGAATATCAAGAATATAAAGGAGCCGCGCTTGGGTGTAATTCAGATGAGGACAGGAAATGAATACAAGCTCTGCGCCCGCGCCATGTGAAATAATCTGCTGGGCTGCAGGAAGACACATGTGAAGCCTGAACTCAGTGCGGGATCTGCAGTCACAGAGTGTTACCGACGGTGCTGTGCACAAGTTTTAGGCATGTGTGCACTGTAAGAACGCTTCCAGAAATGTCAATTCCATCAATGTAACTGTGATCAATATTCGGTGTGACCTTTACCCTTTGCTTTCCATCAGTTCTTCTCCGTATTTGGCAGAACTCAGCAGGGAGGTTGTTCCCGCCGCCATCTTGGAGACTTAAGCACAGATGTTCTGTGGATGTTGCTCGCTCCAATCTGTCTGTCTCTTCATGTTATCCCAGACAGACTGGACGATGCAGAAATCAGGGCTCTATCTGTTGGGGTCGTGTCATCACTTCCACATGGCTGTTGCTTTAAAGGTTGCCCTGCCTCCCAGTCAAGCTTTGGCTATTCCCATATTCTCCTGGATCTTGACCCTACCTTGTGCAATACTCTCCTGCCCACAATCAGTTATCTGGCCTGGTCCTTAGTCTGCGCCTTGTTCTCAAGCTGCAAGGTCCATTCTGCCTTGTGGTGGGCTCTAGTGAATACTTGGCCATGGTCTTAGACTCTGCATATTAAATAGCAACCCCATATACCATAACAGAGGGGCTACTACACCACAAATCACATAGCTTCAGGATATAGCGCTACATAGGGGCGGTAAAGAATTATCTTGTATTAGGTAATAGGACAGATATTGTCACCGCGTCTGATGCAGCCATATAACCCTCTCCCCTAAATAATCTCCTGCAATTGTAGTATTTTACTGCTTTTCTTCATCTTACACATATGGAGTTATTGTTGCATGTAGGCGCAGCTTTCATGTAACTCTATGGAGAGAATATCTCCATGGTTTTCTACAATGGTGACCTGGTCCCTGGGATGCTCTTGATGAACCCAAGGTATCGGTGATGTCATCACCCCCGGGTCATGTGTTTGGCCCCCTAGATTGCTCTGCCCCCCTTTCTCCAATATCAGAGGTACTTAATTACCTGAGCTAAAGGGGACTGACTGTATATAGTAACTTACCTGTAAGATCGGGGAAGGAGGGGACGGAGCGATCCGGGGGTGTTGATGTGGCTGCGACCCCCAGGTCCATCAACAGCATCCCCAGACCCAGGCAAGTGAATTTTGCAGATGTGTGATAATCCCGGGCAACACCCGCTCCTGCACATTTTATGGATCTTTTTGCACAATCAACTTTTTTTTCATTGCCTTTACTTTACCATGTCGCTGGGTCCGTGAAAAATAGCGCACGTATGTCATCCAGGTGTTATCCGTGATTTCAGGGATCCATAAATGTTAATGGCCACAAAAAGGCCAAAAATAAAAAATGTTGCATTCTATTTTGACGGACCATTGATCTCGGGAACAAGAGCGAATGTCTGCAAGAACATATTAAGGTCAACAGGTACGGACAATCAACTAACTGGAATATTCCTCTACTCAGACCCATATCAGTGACTGGTAATACCTGCTAGTAAGGGTTCAGTTTCCCTGCAGCTCCCCCGCAGGAGAAATGAGGTATTACACAGTGTCCATTCACATCAATGGATCTTCTGTATAATGCAGGACAGGACGGGTCCTCCAGGGCAAGAGACAACCTTTGTAACCCCTCTCCAGTCTGGGCAAGTGATGAGATTCCTGAATAGAGGACTCCCTTCTATGAACTCCCTAATAGGGTGTATAAAATGGGCCTAGAACCCCTTTACCTTCACCCACCATTTTGAAAACCATGTTGAGGATACGAAGTTCTGACATATCCCAATGATTTAGCAAAACTGAATGATTTCATTGTCATTTTTATGGAAGTATACAGGGACGTAGCTATTGGGGGGGGGGGGGGGCAGCGTTAGCAATCTTTATTGGGCTTCACACCCTTAGGGGAGCCCCAAAGGTCTTTTTGCCCCATAAAATAAACCCCTATGAGCTACTGAATTGGGATTTTTTGTTATGTTCAATTTTTGCATATGAATTGTATTTAGCTCCCCCTAGTGGTGGCTGCAAATGGACAGAATTTGAAAACTGAGCTCTGACCACTGCAATGTTATAGTATAAAAATACCCAAGAGATAATATTCACTGGTTGTGCAACCACTTGACAAACATAAAGTCACCTTACAGGGACAATATATAGCTCACCAGTGTCCGTAATACGGAAAGGTCTATGATTGTAAAGCACAAGTCCAGATAGGAGCCGAAAAATACCGCCGAGTCCTGAAAAGTCCCCCAACAGAGAAATAGTTAACCCATTAACTCCCCTGAACTGGCCAAATGAAGACTCCTTCTTTCCTATTAATCCGATATTTCTTCATCAGATGTGAAGTGCCCCTGGTGGCAGCGTTAGGTAATGCAACTGTGCGATACATACAATGGGTCAAGCTATTAATCTGGATAGGAATGAGATGTGATTTATGGTTCTTACTGGTCGCCTGGGTTCTGTTTCTTCCTCTTTGTCAGATAGTACACATATAGATAGATATAGATACATGGATACCCCCCCCCCAATTCATTGATGGATCTACTTCATGCTTTACAGTATTAAATGCCCTACCACATAGGTGATCTGTAGATGTACATTGTATAATATCTGTAAGATGTCATAGGGCGCCTACCAGCTGCACACATGGTAGATCTATAGATTTGCTGACCCATCTGCCTATTGGCACAATATGTGGAGACCCCTCAATCCCTGATACCTGCCTTCCCTCTTCATTACATACCCTATACAATCCTGACATATTACAGGTGCCCTCTGTGCACTTTGTGTGATGCCCAGATGTTCTCCGACCAAACGTATTGGCAAATTTACTTGATACCTCAGATGCCTCCAATATGAACGCCCCTACCTGCCTTCCCTCTGCAAGACATACCCTCTGCATTGCCTTAATGTGATAGATGCCCCCTGTGCCCTCCGTATGATATACTGCAGATACCTTCCAGCCAACAACACTGGTAGATCCACTTGATGCCTCAGTATTAATCCCCCCACCCACATGCACTATGAGATCTCTGGACATACATGGTTTAATATCTGCTATTACTAAAACAAGGTGCCAAGCAGCTGCACAATCTGCCTGGGAGGGGGCACAATCTGCCTGGGAGGGGGCACAATCTGCAGCTTTACTGCTCCAAACTCCTTTATGCAAAAATGGATGACTTACCCAAGCTCATTGCCTGATACCTGTATTCCTTCTATATGACATACTCTATGCTTTGGCTTAATGTTATAGGTGCCCTCTGTGCACTTGGTGTGATACATTGCAGACCAGATGCCCAGGTGCCCCCCCCCCCCCTAATGCACTGGTGGATGTCCTTGATGCCTCAGATGCCCTCAATCTATAACCTCCCTGCTTGCTTTCCTGCTACATGACATACCCTATGCATTGCCTATAGGTGCCCTCTTTGCACTGGGTGTGATAGGCTCCAGACTAGATGCCCAGATGTCTTCCACCCTAATGCATTGGCAGATCTTCTTGATGCCCTTAGTATCAACTTCCCTCCCATAACTCTATGTGTTATCTATTTGTCCTATGTCCACTTGGTATGATGTAGTGTAGATGCCCTCCACCCTAATGCATTGTCAGATCTTCTCGATGCCCTCTGTATTAAGCACATACACTATGTGATAAATATTGTATGATATCTGCAGGATGCCATAGGGTGCCTACCAGCTGCACACCTGGTACATCTGCCTGTGACAAGGGGGGGCACTATATGTAGTTTTACTGCTCCAAACCCCTTCCTCAATTCTCCTTTCTCCAAATATGGATGACTTTCCTTGATCTCCAGCTGAAGGTAAAGTCAAGCACATCTACTCTTTACCCTTCCTGCCTGCACCTTGGCACTGCCATGTGTGCCCAGCTGCTTCTTGCTCCATCCCTGCAGGCTTTTAGTCCGAGATAAGGGTGTAGGAGAGAGCAGAAGCAATCTGTAAGCTCCTCAATCCCAGAAAGCAGGGGCAGCCTATTGCTACTCAGCAACCTATTGCATTGTGACTGCAACCCCCACCCTCCACAAGACTCCCACTTGGACTGATCGCAAGTGATCTATCTGCAGCAGAATCCTGCCTTCCTACATCTGTGTGATCGCCTCGCTTCCCTGCTGGATTAAATCCCTTGCATTCAGAATTTTTTAGAGATCTTTCCACAAACCCCTCTCCACTTCTTCCTCATCTCTCCCCTTGTCTAGAAGTGTAACCTTGTCTTGTGGTCATGGGGTGTATAATCTCCTTCTTATCTAGGCTGGTGAGAGCTCTCCAGGTTTTGTAAAGTGGATGCCAGAGTTGGATTTATGTTCCTGGAGGAATAGTCACCCGAGCAGGATAAGACCAGCAAGTTTCATCCGGGCTGCAGGATGCAGGCTGTCCATTGTCTCTCTGCGCTCCTGCTGCACTCCACTCTGCACCTGGTAAGTTTAGCCCTGACTCTTCTACTCCATGTCTACAGCACTGAGGGGGTACCGGGGGTGCACACTGACAGGGGGCCCTTCACTCATTCATTAGGGAAGGACGGGGGACTTTGCATTAGAGGTCATCTGCTGTAGGTCACATCATAGAGGTGCAGCTGGGGAACTGCAAGTTCCAGGGTCAGGGGGGAACTACTAATCCCAGTATCTGTGACTTTGTAAGAGCTGGTGAACTATAAGTCCCAGCATATGGGGATATGTAACAGCTGGTGAACTACCAGTCCTAGTATCGTGAGACCTGGTGGATTGTCAGTGCCAGGATTAGGGGCTTTGCAAAGAATAAGTGAACTACTAACACCAACAAACAAGCGGAGAACTAACAGTCCCAGCATTGGAGCTTTGGCAATAGAGTCTTTGAAGCTATCTAGAGACTACTACTCCCAGCATCAGTGTCATTGCAGTTCAAGAATCAGGGGCTGAACTAATAGTCTCAGCATCAGGGACTTTGCCAGAAGTGGAGAACTACAAGTCCCAGGACCAGGGTCTCCGACACTGTAGACAATCCCAGTCTCCTTGCATTTGCAGCAGTCAGACTATAAGATTCCACGACAGTTATCTTTGAGACAGGTGGAGAACTACAGCTCTCAGCATTGGTGAACTACAGGTACCAATAGATGAGACCTCGATCATCTTGAGGACTCCTTGCTCTTATATCTGAGGCTTTCCAGGAGTTACTTCGAGCATCGCTAGTTTTTGCAATAGAGTTCGAAGGCAGCTGAGACTTTTCACTATCTGGGGGACTACAAGTTGCAGAAAGTCGTGACCTTTGTGAGTTTCCGCTACAGATTGACTGACATACTGTGACAGGGACTGCAAACAACAGGGGGGGGGGGGGGTATAGGGCATGATACTAATGGTCCTGCATGGTAATAGTGAGTCCCCCCTCCCCAATATACTCTGTATGTAATAACTCTCTGTATGGTAGGGATAGTAACTGAAATATAGGGCTAGTAAATGCCATATAAGGCTAATAACTGACATATAAGGCTAGTCACGGACATATAAGACTAGTAACTGACCTATAAGACTAGTCACTGACATATACGACTAGTAACTGACCTATAAGACTAGTAACTTACGTATAGGACTAATCAGTGACATATAAGGCTAGT
>NW_027439912.1:25000-39096 GCF_031893055.1 Leptodactylus fuscus
AAAGCTAATCATATGTGATCTGACTTGTCCATACACTGTAGTCGGGGGGTCGTATATAGATTTGTATTGTAAATCTAACATAGTAAAGCTAAAATTACACAATAGAGTATATATTCTACATTGTAGGTAATAGTAAAGCTGATCATATATGATATAGTATATATTCTGCACGGTAGATAGTAGTAAAGCTCATCATATTTGATCTGACTTGTCCATACTCTGTAGTCGGGCGGTTGTATATAGATTTGTATTGTAAATCTAACGTAGTAAAGCTAATACTACATGATACAGTATATATTCTACATTATAGATAATAGTAATGCTGATCATATATGTACAGTATATATTCTGCACGGTAGATAGTAGTAAAGCTCATCATATGTGACGGGGCATATCATTGACATTACAGGGCTGCAGTAGTAAAGCTGAGCAGATTCCCTGCACTTTACTGATCACATTTGATGGTTTTATTTATTTCACACTCTATATTTATATAGATCATCGAGAATTCCACGCATTTAACCCTTTCCAGCCCTTGCCCCCTCCCCCTTGGCTTCCCTCCTGTGACCACACATGACCAGATTTCCTTCTCACACACTTGTGGATGTGATTTCTCAGACAGCTTCTCCCTCAGCCCCTTCTTAGTCCTCTTGTCAGGCACCTCCCGGGTCCTTGGTAAATGGGACCATTCTAGGAGGAGATTGACGTGTTGACGACTCTTCTATAAGGAATGTGACAATATGGGGAGAGGGCTCCTCCAAGGCCTGGCAAGCACTTCATCAAGGATAAAAAGCCTGAGCTGCTGCTGCTCGGATGTCACTCAATTTATTGTGAAAGTCGAATGAATTACGTTTAATGAAAGTCTCCCCTGATGAATATTACCGGCAATTTCCCGACTTGGCTCTGTCACATTGATATGAGGAAATGCCAGCTTGTAGCTCAGCCCCCTCCCCCACCCCACACTCAATTACTGGCTTCTTCAAGAGCAGCTTTTATTGGTTTGATAGATACAAATATCTGGTTTATGGAGAGGTGTCAATATAAGTCATCTCTAGGCTTAATCTATAGGAGAATGGTAAATGGACTCCAGAAAGCTTCCAAATGTTCTAGACTAATATACCAAGTGACTAGACCCATCACATGACTTATTAGATTGGTATTATTATGGGTCCAGTCTTCACTAGGAGTATGAAGAATCTTATGATTATCCTTCTCAAAGGAGGGTCAACTAGATCATAGTCTATAGAAGAAACTAGAAAGTGTACAGAAAGAACTAGAACTATAGCCTACAAAAGGAACCAGAATCATATCCTACAGGAGACCTAGACCCATAGTCTAAAGAAATAAACCATCTACTGTAGCTCTAGAACCATAGATTACTGAAGGAACTAGACCCATAGTGCAAAGAAAGAACAAGACTTATAGTCTACAGAAGGAACTAGAAACATAGTCTGCAGTAGTTCTGTATCCAAAGATTATTGAAGGACCTAAACACATAACCTACATAGGGAGCTAGACCCATAGTCTAAAAAAAGAAACAGTCTACAGTAGTTCTAGATCTGCATCTTAGTGAAGGACTTAAACCCATAGCCTACAGAGGGAGCAAGAACCATAGTCTATAGGAGATCTAGATCCATAGCCTACAGAGAGAGCTATACCCATATTCTAAAAAAAGAACTAGATTTATAATCTACAGGAGACCTAGACCCATAGTCTAAAGAAAGAAACAAACAGTCTACAATAGCTCTAGATCCACAGTTTACTGAAGGACCTAAACCCATAGCCTACAGAGAGAGCTAGACCCATAGTCTACATGAGATCTATATCCACAGTTCCAGAAGGGGTTGTAACCTTAACTTACAGTAGGGACTAGATCCATGGTCTACAAAAAGAACTAAACCTATAGTCCTCAGAAATAGCTAAATCCATAGTCTACAGAAAAATCCAGACCTATATTCTACAGAGAGAACTAAAAATATAGTCTAATAAAGAACTAGATCTGTAGCCTACAGAAGAAATAGACCAGCAGTCTGCAGAAAAAATAGACACAGTCTACAGAAAGAACTAGATCCATAGCCTTCAGAAAGAACTAGACCCAAAGTCTTCACAACTAGACTCAGTGTTCACAAAAGGAACTAAATGAAAATTGGTTAAGCAGAAACAGGATCTCAAGAAAGTAGAAACATGGTCTCAAGATGGACATCCAAATTTTAATTGACATAGCAAGACTACTAGTAAGATGGGAAATCTCCCCTATTTAGTCTAAAGCAATGAATCCATAGGAAGGTCAAATAAACCAAAAGACTCAAGAAAGTCTCCAGATTTAAAATGTTCCTTGGATTGTTCAAGACTCCTAACAAGAGAGGGATTGGTTGGCTGTTTTACCAATTTTGTTTTCCCACTTTCCATTGTGTTTCCTTCATCATTCCGATCTAAGGAATGTTCAGGTGGCCTCATGGTCTCAAGATGTTCGCCAGGCTCCTCAATGTGCCTGATCTGTAGCCCTGAACAGGAGATTCTTTCTATTGTCTTCCCTTTTCTAGGTTTATTTGCTGTTTTGGGCTGTTTTGGAGCCTGGCTCTAGAGATGGGATTATCCAGACCATTTTACGAGATTCTACAGTTGGGATAATTCAAACTATGTTATGGGGCTCTAGAGCTGGGATGATCCAGACCATGTTATGGGGCTTTAGAGGTGGGATCATCCAGACTATGTTATGATGCTCTAGAGCTAGGATTATACAGACCCTGTTATGGGGCTCTAGAGCTGGGATTATCCAGGCCATTTCATGGTGCTCTAGAGCTGGGGTTATCCAGACCATTTCATGGGGCTCTAGAGCTGGGATTATCCAGGCCATTTTATGGCGCTCTAGAGCTGGGATTATTCAGACCATGTTATGGGGATCTAGAGCTGGGATTATCCAGACCATGTTATGGGGCTCTAGAGCTGGGATTATCCAGACCATGTTATGGGGCTCTAGAGCTTGGATTTTCCAGACCATGTTATGGGCTCTAGAGCTGGGATTATCCAGACCATGTTATGGGGCTCTAGAGCTGGGATCATCCAGAACATGTTATTGTGCTCTAGAGCTGGGATTATCCAGACCATGTTATGGGGCTCTAGAGCTGGATCATCCAGAACATGTTATGGTGCTCTATAGCTGGGATTATCCAGACCATTTTATGGGGCTCTAGAGCTGGGATCATCCAGAACATGTTATTGTGCTCTAGAGCTGGGCTTATCCAGACCATGTTATGGGGCTCTAGAGCTGGGATTATCCAGACCATGTTATGGGCTCTAGAGCTGGGATTATCCAGACCATGTTATGGGGCTCTAGAACTGGGATCATCCAGAACATGTTATTGTGCTCTAGAGCTGGGTTTATCCAGACCATGTTATGGGGCTCTAGAGCTGGGATCATCCAGAACATGTTATGGTGCTCTATAGCTGGGATTATCCAGACCATTTTATGGGGCTCTAGAGCTGGGATTATCCAGGCCATGTTATGGGGCTCTAGAGCTGGGATAATCCAGACCATGTTATGGGGCTCTAGAGCTGGGATCATCCAGAACATGTTATTGTGCTCTAGAGCTGGGTTTATCCAGACCATGTTATGGGGCTCTAGAGCTGGGATCATCCAGAACATGTTATGGTGCTCTATAGCTGGGATTATCCAGACCATTTTATGGGGCTCTAGAGCTGGGATAATCCAGACCATGTTATGGGGCTCTAGAGCTGGGATCATCCAGAACATGTTATTGTGCTCTAGAGCTGGGTTTATCCAGACCATGTTATGGGGCTCTAGAGCTGGGATCATCCAGAACATGTTATTGTGCTCTAGAGCTGGGTTTATCCAGACCATTTTATGGGGCTCTAGAGCTGGGATTATCCAGGCCATGTTATGGGGCTCTAGAGCTGGGATAATCCAGAACATGTTATTGTGCTCTAGAGCTGGGTTTATCCAGACCATGTTATGGGGCTCTAGAGCTGGGATTATCCAGACCATGTTATGGGGCTCTAGAGCTGGGATAATCCAGAACATGTTATTGTGCTCTAGAGCTGGGATTATCCAGGCCATGTTATGGGGCTCTAGAGCTGGGATAATCCAGACCATGTTATGGGGCTCTAGAGCTGGGATCATCCAGAACATGTTATTGTGCTCTAGAGCTGGGTTTATCCAGACCATGTTATGGGGCTCTAGAGCTGGGATCATCCAGAACATGTTATTGTGCTCTAGAGCTGGGTTTATCCAGACCATTTTATGGGGCTCTAGAGCTGGGATTATCCAGGCCATGTTATGGGGCTCTAGAGCTGGGATAATCCAGGACATGTTATTGTGCTCTAGAGCTGGGTTTATCCAGACCATGTTATGGGGCTCTAGAGCTGGGATTATCCAGACCATGTTATGGGGCTCTAGAGCTGGGATAATCCAGAACATGTTATTGTGCTCTAGAGCTGGGATTATCCAGGCCATGTTATGGGGCTCTAGAGCTGGGATAATCCAGACCATGTTATGGGGCTCTAGAGCTGGGATCATCCAGAACATGTTATGGTGCTCTAGAGCTTGGATTATCCAGACCATGTCATGGTGCTCTAGAGCTGGGATTATCCAGACCATGTTATGGTGCTCTAGAGCTGGGATGATCCTGACCATGTCATGGTGCTCTAGAGCTGGGATTATCCAGACCATGTTATGGTGCTCTAGAGCTGGGATGATCCTGACCATGTCATGGTGCTCTAGAGCTGGGATTATCCAGACCATGTTATGGTGCTCTAGAGCTGGGATTATCCAGACCATGTCATGGTGCTCTAGAGCTGGGATTATCCAGACCATGTTATGGTGCTCTAGAGCTGGGATGATCCTGACCATGTTATGGGGATGTCTTGGTCTATTTATTTTACTCACAATAACATAAATTGCTGCTTTGGAGGAAAAAATGGTGTTTCCTTAGAAACCATCTGTGCTTTCGGGTCCTGAATCTTTCTAATTCCCAGCGCTACTGAGGCAGAGAAAGGCGACCAGATAAATGATGTGAGAGCCGCAGCGGCACCACACAAATGACTAAATGGATTAGGGTCAGTGGAATCTACATAAGTGAAAGCCGCAGTCTGACACTGGCCGGTGCTCACATGACACTGTTGTCGCTTCTGTTTAGGCGTCTTTTTAAATGAAGAGTAAAAACAATCAGCAGAATTAATGAAGGTAAAAGAGCAAAATAAAAAGTACCAAATAAAAATAAAAACTAAGGCAAAGGTCCCACTAAGAAATGTCGCAATGCGCTAAGTGCAGAGGACAGAAAATATGGTGAGAGATACAATAGCTATAATAGGAGAGCTGTATATGTACACCTATATGTTATACGCGTGTATCACTGCTGTAGCCCTATCTAGCTATATACTTGTCTGTATATATATTTGTATACCTATAGGATGTAACTGTGTGTGTATAACTCTACTCTGGCCTTGTCTGTATATATATCTGTATACCTATATATAGTAGGATGTAACAGTGTGTGTATAACTCTACTCTGGCCTTGTCTGTATATATATATATCTGTATACCTATATATAGTAGGATGTAACTGTGTGTGTATAACTCTGCTCTGGCCTTGTCTGTATATATATCTGTATACCTATATATAGTAGGATGTAACTGTGTGTGTATAACTCTGCTCTGGCCTTGTCTGTATATATATCTGTATACCTATATATAGTAGGATGTAACTGTGTGTGTATAACTCTGCTCTGGCCTTGTCTGTATATCTTGTTTTCATTGTATACGTATCCATAGCTATGGCCTTATATATACCATAGTGTGTATTGTATTGGTGTAATATTTATTTAGTGCACAATATATTAGAGAGTATGATAGATATATAGGGAGCAGAGCTGAGGGTGCGATATATAACCCAAAGAACTACTAGTAATACTACTGAGATATCACAAATCTGCAAATCTCTCTCTCTAATCTCTACCTCAATAGAATGAACAGAAAAGTCACTTAATATCTAGAAATAAAATAAGTTTATTAGGTGTCCATGCAGTAATGTCCATAAGACAGCTAGAAAATCCACTTCATTACCAGACCTCCAAATGCACAGACGAGTTAAGAGGACAAGTAGCCTCTGCTACATCTCTATAGGTGCAGGCTGCTGTCCTGTGCTACATCACTATAGGTGCAGGCTGCTGTCCTCTGGTACATCTCTATAGGTGCAGGCTGCTGTCCTCTTCTACATCTCTATAGGTGCAGGCTGCTGGCCTGTGCTACATCACTATAGGTGCAGGCTGCTGTCCTCTGCTACATCTCTATAGGTGCAGGCTGCTGTCCTCTGCTACATCTATATAGGTGCAGGCTGCTGTCCTCTGCTACATCTCTATAGGTGCAGGCTGCTGTCCTCTGCTACATCTATATAGGCGCAGGCTGCTGTCCTCTGCTACATCTCTATAGGTGCAGGTTTATGTCCTGTGCTACATCTCTATAGGTGCAGGCTGCTGGCCTGTGCTACATCACTATAGGTGCAGGCTGCTGTCCTCTGCTACATCTCTACAGGTGCAGGCTGCTGTCCTCTGCTACATCTATATAGGTGCAGGCTGCTGTCCTCTGCTACATCTCTATAGGTGCAGGTTTATGTCCTGTGCTACATCTCTATAGGTGCAGGCTGCTGTCCTCTGCTACATCTCTATAGGTGCAGGCTGCTGTCCTCTGCTACATCTCTATAGGTGCAGGCTGCTGGCCTGTGCTACATCACTATAGGTGCAGGCTGCTGTCCTCTGCTACATCTCTATAGGTGCAGGCTGCTGTCCTCTGCTACATCTCTATAGGTGCAGGCTGCTGGCCTGTGCTACATCACTATAGGTGCAGGCTGCTGTCCTCTGCTACATCTCTATAGGTGCAGGCTGCTGTCCTGTGCTACATCTCTACAGGTGCAGGCTGCTGTCCTCTGCTACATCTCTATAAATGCAGGCTGCTATCCTGTGCTACATCTCTATAGGTGCAGGTTTATGTCCTGTGCTACATCTCTATAGGTGCAGGCTGCTGTCCTCTGCTACATCTCTATAGGTGCAGACTGCTGTCCTCTTCTACATCTCTATAGGTGCAGGCTGCTGTCCTGTGCTACATCTCTATAGGTGCAGACTGCTGTCCTCTTCTACATCTCTATAGGTGCAGGCTGCTGTCCTGTGCTACATCTCTATAAATGCAGGCTGCTATCCTGTGCTACATCTCTATAGGTGCAGGCTGCTGTACTCTGCTATATCTCTATAAGTGCAGGCTGCTGTACTCTGCTACATCTCTATAGGTGCAGGCTGCTGTCCTGTGCTACATCTCTATAAATGCAGGCTGCTATCCTGTGCTACATCTCTATAAATGCAGGCTGCTATCCTCTTCTACATCTCTATAGGTGCAGGCTGCTGTCCTGTGCTACATCTCTATAAATGCAGGCTGCTATCCTCTTCTACATCTCTATAAATGCAGGCTGCTATCCTGTGCTACATCTCTATAGGTGCAGGCTGCTGTACTCTGCTATATCTCTATAAGTGCAGGCTGCTGTACTCTGCTACATCTCTATAGGTGCAGGCTGCTGTCCTGTGCTACATTTCTATAGGTGCAGGCTCCTGTCCTCTGTTACATCTCTATAGGTGCAGGCTGCTGCACTCTACTACATCTCTATAGGTGCAGGCTCCTATCCTGTGCTACCTCTCTATAGGTGCAGGCTGCTGTCCTGTGCTACATCTCTATAGGTGCAGGCTGCTGTCCTCTGCTACATCTGTATAGGTGCAGGCTTATGTCTTGTGCTACATCTGTATAGGTGCAGGCTCCTGTCCTCTGCTACCTCTCTATAGGTGCAGGCTGGTATGTATTTGGGGCAGTGGGCAGACACACAGGGGCTCTCAGAGCACAGAAGGCTTTCAGCACCTTGGACAGATCCCCTGCCTGAGCCTCACCATAGGCAGCCATTGCTTGTTCACGTCTATTGCCGGCCGACAATTCACTCCAGGCTTCTCCTATTGATTGGTAACTTTCATCAAGCCTTGAGAAGAAAAGAGACCTATTCCTGGGGGGACAAATGAACATCAATCCCTTTTATTATAACAATCAGAGATAAAGAAAAAAAGTCATCTTAAAGGAAATGAGGAGGAATGGGTTGAGAGTCTTCATCTATCCTGTGGCTTGTATGGATGTGCTAGATCCAGGCACAAAGGGTTAAGTCTTATTGAACTGCATTGTAAGAAGCGCCTGCGTCTGAAGGAGCTCCAGTGTACTGTGCCTGCGCCTCCTGCCTTTGTAGCTCTACAGGGTAGGCTTGTCACAAGGCGCACAGAGGGGACCTCACTAAATCTCTGATAAATGAGACATTTCTGCAGCAAATGTGCAAGAATCTTTATTGATTTTTTTCCCTTTTCCTTTCCTCGGCCCTCCGCTCGCCTCCTTGTTTAAGTCTTCTCCTTTACTTAAGATATAAGAATGGAATGAACTCCATTTAATTTTGATAAATGGGCTCAGAGGCTCGGTATTGATTGGCTGCTGCCAGAGGAAACCGCCACTAAGCGCGCCTTCCTAGTCATTAATACTGACACCTCACCCTGGCGCTGACAACCTCCTGCTATGTGGCAAGAGGCTTCTTATGGGCGCAGAAAATCTGAATGACCAAGTCGCCAAGTCGTTTACTCCCCGGGAGACGGAAACTTCTAAGGAAACAATTAAAGGGAATATATTGCTATTTTTTTTTACATTATTTTATTCAATTTCAATGCCTTTTTAAATCCGTTTTATTTTCTGATTGTAGATTTTTAATCCTATTTTCTGTCCCTGATTATGGGGGCGGCCATCTTGTCTGCTCTGTTAACAGCATTTCGTGATCTGCTTTACAGCACTTGCATGGCCATAGGCGGCAATAGTCTGGAGCCGACTCACTGAAGTCTATGGGAGAGTTTTCTAGACATGCTCAGTGCAGGGAGGGGGAGGAGATAAGCTGTGACATCATCACGTCTGTAGTGTTATCTATAGAGGTGTTATCTTCTATTGTAATAGTGTCAGTGAGGTCAAGGAGGCGACTGCTGCAAAGAACATTGGTAATATTGGAAAGTTCAATAAAAGTTGGTCTATAGAATAGTTTCTGGTGACAAATTCTGTTTAAAGGGATTGCCTTGTAAGTAAAGGGAAGTCTGCAATGAGAAAAGGGGGTCTCGATTCATAAAGGGACTGGAGGACTCCTTAAATTGGTGTACTATCTGGATAAAATACTGTATTGACTATAATGGACATGGTGTAATTTGTTATATCTCCTGTGGTGGCGCTATAGGGAAGTCGAGTGCTTACTCAAGTCTCATCCACAGATTCTGGATCATTTGTGATCATCTTATTATTGGGAAGATCTTCGAACCAAACAGCAATGTCCAGAAAGTAGACAATCCCTTAAAGTGGTAAACACACTAATCCACTGAGTCTCTGCCTCTACATCCATACCGTAGCACCCCCATCTATAACCAGAGAGAAGACCATCTGTACACAGTGCCTCTGTATGTGGAGGACCCACACCTGTAGTCAGAGGTGTAACTTAAAGCTCCTCCAAACCTGCATTGGGGCCCCTACTTACCATGTGGCACTTAGAATAGTGGATTATATTGTGTGGCAGAGGGAAACTTGGGGCCCCTCAGAGTCCAAAGCCTGATAGAAATAGTCCCCTATAGCTACCCCCAATTACTTACCCCTACCACAGCTCTCCCATCTATAGTCCAGAATGAAGAACGGTTATGAGTGCTTCTATTTCTGGAGGGCCCACTTCTGTAATTCTTCATTACTCCTGTGGGGGTGCTGTGGCAATGTTCAAAAAGTAGACAATCCCTTTAAGAGGTACAAACTCCAATCTACTGATTATCTTCATGTTCAGGTTTAACTTGTAGCAGACTTGGTGCAGACCCTAAATTCCCTGATTTTTCAACTCTAAGGTGTAAACATCTCCCTGTTATATTGTATGCCCCAACCAAGAGTGCCTCATCTCTGGAGGACCCACACCTGTAATGCCTCATTTGTCCTGTGGAGGTGCTGCAGGGAAGCTGAACACTTGCTAAAGGTTCCTCCACATATTTTAGCTGATCATTTGTGATCAGCTTATTTTTGGGGCACCCTTCAATCTAAGCAGGAATGTCCAGATAGTAGGCAATCCCTTTAATTAGCGCAAACTCTAATTCATTGATTCACAGTCTCTCAGGAGCAAACATCTTCATGTTCTATTACCTAATGCTACCATAGCATCCTCACGTATAGTTCAGAATGAAGAGCATCTATGAAGAGTGTCTCTATCTCTGGAGGACCTATCCCTGTAATACTTCATTTGTCCTGTGGAGGTGCTGCAGGGAAGTTGAACACTTGCTAAAGGTTCCCCTGCAGATTGTAGGCGATTGGCTTATCCCAACCAGAAATGTTGAAACAGTAGAGAATCCCTTTAAGAGCTATAGACTCTAATCCATGAATTCTGTCTCCTCGGAGCCCTCCCCCGGCCTGTTGTGCAGCAGGAGGCGTCGGCGTCCATTAGAAGACAGGAAATGAATGTTGCCGCCTGCCTCCCACATTAGACATTATCTCATCATTTTTTCTTGTCACTTTTCGTCACCAGTAATTGTCTTACTTTTGCGCTTATTAATGGCAGTTAATGTACCAGCTGTGCGGCGCTGCGTTCTACGTGGCGGCTCAGACTCCTGCAGCGCCTCTTTTTTTTTTTCTTCATTTGCCGGAGTTTGTGTAATGTTGGCTACAGCTTTATTTCTGTTTAACATTTGACCGGGGCGAACAAAGCGTTCAGTGTGTTACTTCGGAGTTAATTAAAATTCAGGGCTGTCGGAAAAACACTATAGGGGTCACGAGGCGGAATAGAGAAGCAACGCAGGAGAAGGGAACGTGGGGGGAGGGGAGAGGCAGCAGCGCGTACACCTGCAGACCAGATGATGGATAGACTAGAGGCGGAGTGCTCTTATATATAGGACTGGTGGACGTGGGAGGATCTGCCGAGAACGTGGGGGTTCCTTGCTTTTGCTGATTTCTACCACTGTAGCATTTCAGGGGTGTGTATACTTTTGCAACCTTCTTTTATGGCTTTGATGTATCACACATAACAAATGAAGCAGCTTTATGTTTATTGTCCTGATAAAAAAGCTTCTGTCGTTTTGTGTATACAGCTCCTGTGCAGACCTATAGTTAGTGGTGTACTGCAATGAGGCCACTTAAAAGTCTTTTCTGGCACTCAAGGTTTTTTTTCATTTTCTATTGATGACCTATCCACAAGACAGGGCATCAGTATCTGATCGATGGGGATCTGACACCCAGACCCCACACTGATCAGCTGATCCAGCTGCCTCCTGACACTGGAAGGATGGGGTTAGAAGCAGAGGTAACAGTGGGGTACTGCAGGTCTGTCCCTATTGTCTCTATAGGAGGGGAGTTCTGACATCCAGATCTTGCACCCTACAGCAGTGGTGGTCAAACACCAAGACCCCACACTGATCAGCTGATCCAGCTACCTTCTCAAACTGGAAGGACGGGGTTAGAAGCAGAGGTAGCAGTGGGGTACTGCAGGTCTGTCCCTATTGTCTCTATAGGAGGGGGGTCTGACATACAGATCTGACATCCTACAGCAGTGGTGGTCCAACACCCAGACCCCACACTGATCAGCTGATCCAGCTGCCGCCTCAAACTGGAAGGATGGAGTTAGAAGCAGTGGTGGCAGTGGGGTACTGCAGGTCTGTCTCTATTGTCTCTATAGACAACGGGGGTCTGACATCCAGATCTCGCACCCTACAGCAGTGGTGGTCCAACACCCGGACCCCACACTGATCAGCTGAACCAGTTGCCTCCTGACACTAGAAGGATGAAGTCAGAAGTAGTGGTGGCAGTGGGGTACTGCAGGTCTGTCCCTATTGCATGAATAGGAGGGGGGGTCTGACATGCTGACCCTGCACTGATGAAGGTCTGTTGCCTAGATCTTGCACCCTGCAGTAGTGGTGGTCCCACACCAAGAACACGCACAGATCAGCTGATCAAGATTCCATAGGATAGGAATGGATGCAGTGTTGGCGCTGGGGTACTGCAGCTCTGTGTCTATTACTTAGGCTATGTCCAGTGAAGTAGCTCCCAGCACAGGGAAGCAGCCTGATCAGCTGATCGGTTTGGGGTCTGGGTATTGGTGGCTTATAGATAGGTCATCAGTATGAAAGAAAAAAAACCCTTTAAATAGAAGGAAAATGAAGCAGCTTTTCATATAGTCCTGACTACAAATCTTCTGCCGTTTTGTGTATCCAGCTCTCATGCAGACTTATGTAGCACATATCTATGCACATTGATGCCACTTCAGGGGGTTTTCTGACCCCCAAGTGCTTTTTTTTTGTTTGTACTGATAACCTATTTACAGGATTACCGGGTCTGACACTTGGACCTCCCTGATCAGCTAATCCGACACTGGAAAGATGGGCTCAGAAGTGGTGGTGGTGCACAGACCTATTACATGAATGGGGGAGTCTAAGTTCCAGATACCATACTGCTAAAGGTCTGACACCCAGACCTCCCCACCCCACATTGGTTGGAGTCCAACACCAAGACCTCACACGGATTAACTAATATGGCTGCCTCCTGGGGCTTGCACGATGGGGTCAGGAGCAGTCGTGGCACTGGGGTACCACAGAATCTGTACCTACATAGCATGTTCCGGCAGTAAGAGTTGAGCAGCTGTGGGAGTCTCGGATGTACCCCACGAATCTTTGTATCCTTCAATAGACACCACTCCACTGATTCCAGCACAGTTGGAAGATTTTCTCTAGCCCCCACCGTTCCAGAGCAAATGATGATGTTAGTTTCAGCACTCAGTATGCTAATGATGCTCTCTATTGTCATGTGGGCAGGTCTCAGACTATCCTCTCCAGTCTAGGACCGCCCCCTTGACAGTAGGTAAACCTAATTATCATATTGGGTGCTGAAACTAACAGCACTGATGGCTCAGGATTGGTGGGGGGCTAGAGAAAAAATTCCAACTGTGCTGGAATCAGTGGAGCTGAGGCTATGGAAGGACAGACAGAACTTGAATTGGTGGTCCTATTTGGTCAGATCTCCACCCGCAGACCCCCCTACAGTTACATCCACATTCCCATTCATACAAACTCCACAACATTCTATAAATAAATTGCAACAAAAAAAATTAACAATCCTAAAATTCCACCCAAAGTTTAATCATCCCCCAAAGGTTTGGCTTTGTTTCCTGAGAAGCTGCTGTAGGATTTCTCAGTGAAGACGTGGGAGGAGGAAGGTAAAAGCGGTTTCCTCCAGTAATTCAGGTTCTGAACTGCAAGTGGGGAAGTAATTGAAAGGCATAATAGGGGCGAGCGGGGGAAGAAAGAGGCGGCTGGAGGACTAGAGTGAGGGTGGGGGATGGGAAGGGGGATATTAGAGTAATGTCCTAACTGGGAGCTGCAGACGGTCCTGAGAGATCAGAGTAGGAGGCTGCAAACCCCAAACTGGGGCATATGTATCCCCTATAGAGATGGCCACGATCATTGGGGTACACTGGGGGATCTAAATCAACTGGGCGAACGCTTATATGTCCAGAAAATTGTCTATCATCCCTCTACCTATAGCTATATGTATAACATTATCTGTATGGCTCTATCTATATCTATACTACTCTATCTATATGTATATTACTATATACTGCTCTATCTATAGCTATACTTCTTTATCTATATGTATATTACTATCTATATCTATACTGCTCTATCTATAGCTACTGTATATGTACTGTATATCACTTAATATACTGCTCTATCTATAGCTATATGTATATCACTATATACTGCTCTATCTATAGGTATATGTATATCACTCTATACTTCTCTATCTATAGCTATATGTATATCACTATATACTGCTCTATCTATAGCTATATGTATAATCACTATATACTGCTCTATCTATAGCTATATGTATATCACTATACACTGCTCTATCTATAGCTATATGTATATCACTATACACTGCTCTATCCATAGCTATATGTATATCACTATATACTGCTCTATCTATAGCTATATGTATATCACTATATACTGCTCTA